>NW_023504401.1:0-49390 GCF_004664715.2 Peromyscus leucopus
GAGTGAATAAAGGAGGTGAGGTCAAATAAGGCCTGGAATAAGTCAAAATGGAACTTATGTGCTCAAAATACATTCTTATAAATGGTTAGGTGAAACATTGTGAATTTATCATAAATGTGCTGAAACTATAATCTTAAAGGTGGTTAGGTAAAAGAATCTATGAGTCACTAAAAGAAAACTGCCCTTTTTGTGTGTCACCATTTTCTGGGAGGGCAGGGTAACTTGTATCACAGCTTGAGGCACCTGGTATTTAAAAAAATAACCCTTTTGTTCTAAGTAAACTGCTCTAGTGTGCTACTTGGGCAGTGATAGAAAGGGAGATCTAAGCCTAATTTGCACAAGAAGCAAAGCTATGTACCTAATATCTGCCTGGTCTAGGCAATGTCTTCATATGGGTGTTTATCTTAATTCAGGAGACTAGTGGGTATTCTGACATGCTATTCTGTCTGCTGTTTATACTTGGATGCTTTATACGGAGCTGGTACCAGGTTCAGATGCTTGCTAAAGGAGATAATTGCAGATGACAGACATCTAATTCTAATGCTAAAAATGAGCAGAAAGTTTAGAAGCAGGAAGCTTTGCCTGCAGGACTGTATCCAAATCCCTGAATTGTACATGCCTAAGGAATGATCAATCCACACTGTTTAGAAGTTCTTGGGGAAGCTATGATAGCATACATGAAATTCATAGCAGAAAACAGCTGATATAATAAAAGTCAAATTCCACCAAATACTCCTTGAGACTTGGCTCCCCCTGGGAGAATTTCTTGATTCTTCCAGGTAATAGCTTTGTTATAGTCAGCTGAATTCCTGCTTCATATTCCTGTGTCCTGCAGCACATAGTTGTGGTTATCAGGTGTTTGGAGAGTCTACATTTGTCTGTACATTGTGCTTTGATCTTGTATAAAAAAATCCTATTTGAAATAAATGAGGGTAGCTGAATATTGACCCAGGGCCCTCCTGAAGCTATCCCTCCATGTCTCTGTCTTTCTTATCCTCTCCTTCTACCTTTCTATCTAATACTTCCTCATTTGTATCCCATCCTCCCAAGAAAACTTAGATAGGTCAGAGGTGGACTCTGACAGACTCCCACACACAAGCACACACACACAAGACGACCATCAGCAACATCTAAAAGAAAAACAAAACAGAAATTAACAAACATTGGTTGTTGATATACTAGTCGTCTCAACTCCCCAATAAAAGGACAAAGACTAACAAAAGGGATGTACAAACAGGATCACTACTTCTGCTACATAGAAGAAATATACATCAACATCAAAGATAGTCATACCTCAGAATTAAGGGCTGGAACATGTATTTTTTAAAGCAAAATGACCTACAAAACAACTTGGTGTAGTAATTCTAACATCAAACAAAATACACTATAAAAATTAATCAAAGGAAATGGGAAAGGATACTACATATTCATCAAAGGAAAAATCAACAAAGATGATGTTTTACTTCTTAATATGTATGCTCCCAAAACAAGGGTACCCACATTTGTAAAAGAAACATAACTAAAACTTAAATCACACATAGACCCACATACAATGATGGTAGAAAACTTCAATATCCCACTCTCACCACTGGCCAAGTCATTCAGATAGATACAAAACAGAAAAATTCTGGAGCTGAAAGGCATTATAAAAACCAAGTGATGTAACAAATATCTATGGAATATTTTATCCAAGCACAAAAAAGTATGTTTTATTTTCATCACTTCATGGAACTTGCGCCAAAACACATTCTCCATTATACAGCCAGTCTCAACAGTTTCCAGAAAATTTAAATAACACCCTACATCACATCAGGCTATCACAGTTTAAATGTGAATATGGAAAATAAAAGAAAAAAGAAAGCTTTCAAACTCATGGAATCTGAACAACTCTCTAATGAATGACTAGTGGGTCAAGACAAGAATAAGAGAATTGAAGATTTCCTAGAATTAAATGAAAATGAATACAATATACACCCAAACGTATGGGACAAAAATGGCAGTGGACAAAAAAGACAGAGGAAAGTTCATGTCTAACTATCTATGTAAAAAATCTAATCCAGATAGGGAAATTGTTCCTGACCACTCAGGATAGGATGGAAGTGTTCATAGGTGAGCTGAAGGAACTAGGACACCGGCAACAGCGTGAGGTAGCATGCACTCCTAAGAACTTGTTAAACACATTCTTCTAGCAAATGTTCTAGAAAACCTCCTTACCTGTTACTACTTCCCTCATTTCTGTTTCAAAAAAGGAAACGGAGCCCAATAAATTCTCTGAAGAGTATCTTTAAACAATACAGTTTGCTGTAAGTGTAAGACAAGTCTCCTCTTCATACTCTCCTTAGCATCTGGGAATGGTAACATGGTAAGGGGATTTCTTGCAAACCCACCCAGCAAAAAAAAGTCTCACCTGCTGATACATGTAGAATTCCAGGACTATCCCAAGTATGCCATGTTTCCCATTAAAGTTCTGTAAGCAACATTTTACACCTTATCTCTTTGCTACACTAATAATTAGGCACAAAGCAAATTCAACTTATTTATTTATTATTTATTTATTTTACATTTTGCCAGCCAGGTTCTCTGCCTCCTCTCCTCCAGTCCTTTTCCTGCCTCCTCTCTGGCTCCAGCCCTAATCCACTCTTCTTTTTCTATTCAGAAATTGTCAGGCCTCCCGAGGATATCAGCAAAAGTTGGCATATCAAGTTGTCAGAATACTAAGCACCTTGCCTTGTATTAAGGCTGGGCAAGGTGACCCAGTGTGAGGAGTAGGTTCCAAAAGTTGGCAAAAGAGTTAGAGACAGACTCTTTCTCAGAAAATTGTGATTTTTAACTCAATACCCAGCAAAATCATCTTTCAAGTGTACAGATGAAATATGCAGCAGTCCAGGTTTAGTATGGTATCCAGTTTTATTTTGTGTGTAATAATTATTTCTTTAACTGATATACAGCATAAAGAACTTCATCATGACATATTCACACATGAGTAGCATGTCCTTTATTGGAATTTGCCACTCTGTCACCTACTTCTCCTGCTCCTTTTACTACTGCTTCTAATACTGAGTTCAAACAGCTTCCTTCTAATGTCATGATGTGTGTGTGTTTGTTCAGTTTATGAGACATGTGTGATATTTTCTTCATACTGGCTTCCCATGTTATGCCATCCTCAATGCCTTCAACCTTTCAATACTCAAATCACACCTTTCCTACTTTATTTGTGTAAAAATGTTTTTATATATGTATACACATGCACACACACATACACAGAGACACATCCTGTTACATCTTGAGTCTGTAAAAACTCTGGATTTCCAGAGTCTGTCTGTTTAGTTATCATGATAACCTCCTACTTCATCCTCAATTTCTGCTAAATTTAAATTTTCCAGGTTGAGGACAACTCCATTTTCTGTTTATAAATCATTTGAGTCTTTAACCAGAATTCCATTGTGTGTAAGAAATTTCTGTACACAGTAATGTTATTTAATTTTATCATTGTTTTCAAACATTTATGAATCACATAGAAGCTATTCATTTAAACTTCTATAAGATTGGTGTATGTGGTTTAGGTATAAATCATTGTGTATATATTTAAGTGTGGTAATTCATTGAAAGAAACTTTCAAATATCTAGGAATGTATTGCAAATAGCAATAATGATTCTCTACATATGAAATATATATAAAAATTTGAGATATCTTTATGTTCTCATCTGTTGAGAGTCTCAAAGTTTAACCCATATTCTGAGTATTGCTGAATTACACAAGTATCTATGTGCTATTCTGACATATGTACATCCAGAGAATTCCATGAGAGGCATGCATGTACCAATAGATACTCCCATATTTACTGACTGTATTAACTTTATATGCTTATCACAATGGGGCTCTCAGTTTCTACTCATACCAGAAATGTTCATGGGAATTTCCCCTACCACATACATGTTCCTTAATTTATTAGGCAATTTTTTATTTTTATTTTTTTTATTTTACAACACCATTCAGTTCCACATAATAGCCACAGATTCCCTTGTTCTCCCCCTCTCGCCCCCTTCCCCCTCCCGCAGCCCACCCCCCATTTCCACCTCCTCCAGGTAAAGGTCTCCCCTGAGGACCAGGATCAACCTGATAGACTCAGTCCAGGCAGGTCCAGTCCCCCCCTCCCAGACCAAGTCAAGCGTCCCTGCATAAGTCCCAGGATTCAAACAACCAACTCATGCAAGGAGCCCAGGATCCGGCACCACCGCATAGCTGCCTCCCAAACAGATCAAGCCAAATGACTGTCTCACCCATTCAGAGGGCCTAATCCAGTTGGGGGCCCCTCAGCCTTTGGTTCATAGTTCATGTGCTTCCATTCATTTGGTTATTTGTCCCTGTGCTTTATCCAACCTTGGCTTCAACAATTCTCACTCATATAAACCCTCCTCTTTCTCACTAATTAGACTCCCAGTGCTCCACCAGGGGCCTAGCCGTGGATGTCTGCATCCAGATTCCTCAGTCCTTAGCTGGGGTTTAGGGCACAACTATCAGGGTGTTTGGCCATCCCATCACCAGAGTAGGTCAGTTCCTGATGTCTCTCGACCATTGCCAGCAGTCTTTTGTGGGGGTATCTTTGTGGATTTCTGTGGGCCTCTTTACCTCTTTGTTTCTTCCTTTTCTCATGTCGTCTTCATTTATCATGGACTCCTATTCCTTGTTCTCCCTCACTTTTCTTGATCCAGCTAGGATATCCCACTCTCATTCCCTCGACCCTCACCCTTCATTGCTCCCACTCATGTCCAGGCTGTTCATGTAGATCTCATCCATTTCTCCATGTATTTTTGGGGGTCCTTTTTTCCAGGTAGCCTCACTGGTAATGTGAGTAGCAGTACAGTCATCCTTGTTCCACATCTAGTATTCTCCTATGAGTGAGTACATACCATATTTGTCTTTCTGAGTCTGGGTTACCCCACTCAGGATGATTCTTTCTAGATCCATCCATTTGCCTGCAAACCTCATGATGTCATTGTTTTTCTCTGTTGAGTAGTATTCCATTGTGTATATGTGCCACAATTTATTTATCCATTCTTCAGTTGAAGGGCATCTAGGTTGTTTCCAGGTTTTGTCTATTACAAACAATGCTGATATGAACATAGCTGAGCAAGTGCTCTTGTGGTATGATTGAGCATTTCTTGGGTATATGCCAAGGAGTGGCATAGCTGGATCTTGGGGGGAGATTGATTCCCAATTTTTTAAGAAAGCGCCATATTGATTTCCAAAGTGGTTGTACAAGCTTGCACTCCCAGCAGCAGTGGAGGAGAGTTCCCCTAGTTCCACATCCTCTCCAGCATAAAGTGTCTTCAGTGTTTTTGATCTTAGCCACTCTGACAGGCATACAGTGGTATCTCAGAGTTGTTTTGATTTGCATTTCTCTGATGATTAGGGATGTTGAGCAATTCCTTAAATGTCTTTCAGCCATTTGAGTTTCCTATGTTGAGAATTCTCTGTTTAGTTCTAAAGCCCATTTCTCAATTGGACTGTTGGTCGTTTTAATGTCTAATCTCTTGCGTTCCTTATATATTCTGGATAGCAGTCCTCTGTCACATGTAGGGTTGGTGAAGATTTTTTTCCCATTCTGCAGGCTGTCGCTTTGCCTTGTTGACCGTATCCTTTGCTCTACAAAAGCTTCTCAGTTTCAAGAGGTCCCATTGATTGATTGTTTGTCTCAGTGTCTGCGCTACTGGTGTTATATTTAGGAAGTGATCTCCTATGCCAATGCGTTCAAGACTACTTTCTACTTTCTCTTCTAGAAGGTTCAGAATAGCTGGATTTATGTTGAGGTTTTGATCCACTTGGACTTAAGTTTTGTGCATGGTGACAGATATGGATCTATTTGCAGCCTTCTACACGTTGATATCCAGTTATGCCAGCACCATTTGTTGAAGATGCTTTCTTTTTTCCATTGTACATTTTTGGCTTCTTTGTCAAAAATTATATGTCCATAGGTGTGTGGGTTAATGTCAGGGTCTTCAATTCGATTCCATTGGTCCACATGTCGGTTTTTATGCCAATACCAAGCTGTTTTTATTACTGTAGCTCTATAGTAGAGCTTGAAGTCAGGGATTGTGATGCCTCCAGAAGTTGTTTTATTGTACAGGTTTCTTTTAGCTATCCTGGGTTTTTTTTGTTTTTCCATATGAAGTTGAGTATTATTCTTTCCAGGTCTGTGAAGAATTGTGTTGGTATCTTGATGGGGATTGCATTGAATCTGTAAAATGCTTTTGGTAAGATTGCCATTTTTACTATGTTAACCCTGCCTATCCATGAGCATGGGAGATCTTTCCAATTTCCAACAACTTCTTCAATTTCTTTTGTCAGGGACTTAAAGTTCTTGTCATATAGGTCCTTCACTTGCTTGGTTAGTGTTACCCCAAAGTATTTTATGTCATTTTTGGCTATTGTAATGGGTGATGTATCTCTAATTGCCTTCTCAGCTTCTTTGTCCATTGTATATAGGAGGGCTACTGATTTTTTTGAGTTGATCTTGTATCCTGCTATGTTGCTGAAGGTGGTTATAAGCTTTATCAGTTCCTGGTGGAATCTTTGGGGTCACTCAAGTATACTATCATGTCATCTGCAAATAGGGAAAGCTTGACTTCTTCCTTTCCAATTTATATCCCCTTAATCTCCTTTGTTGTCTTATTGCTCTGGCTAGAACTTCAAGTACTATATTGAATAAGTATGGGGAGAGTGGACAGCCTTGTCTTGTTCCTGATTTTAGTGGAATTGCTTTGAGTTTCTCTCCATTTAATTTGATATTGGCTGTTGGCTTGCTATATATTGCCTTTATTATGTTTAGGTATGTTCCCTGTATTCCTGATCGCTCCAAGACTTTTATCATGAAGGTGTGTTGGATTTTGTCAAATGCCTTTTCTGCATCTAGTGAGATGATCATGTGTTTTTTTTTCCTTGAGTTTGTTTATATGGTGTATTACATTGATGGACTTTCATATGTTGAACCACCCTTGCATCCCTGGGATGAAGCCTACTTGATCATGGTGGATAATTGTTCTGATGTGTTCTTGGAGTCTGTTTGCCAGTATTTTATTGAGTATTTTTGCATCAATGTTCATGAGGGAACTCAGTCTGTAGTTCTCTTTCTTTGTTGTATCCTTGTTTGGTTTAGAAATCAGGGTAATTATAGCCTCATAGAAGGAGTTTGGTAATGTTCCTTCTGTTTCTATTATGTGGAACAATTTAGAGAGTATTGGTATTAACTCTTCTTTGAAGATCTGGTAGAATTCTGAGGTGAAATCATCTGGTCCTGGGCTTTTTTTGGTTGGGAGACTTTTAATGACTGTTTCTATTTCCTTAGGGGTTATTGGACTATTTAAATAGTTTATCTGGTCTTGATTTAACTTAGGTATGTGGTACCTATCCAGAAAAATGTCCATTTCTTTTAGGTTTTCCAGTTTTGTGAAGTAGAGGTTTTTGAAATATGACCTTATAATTCTCTTGATTTCCTCATTGTCTGTTGTTATGTCCCCCTTTTCATTTCTGATTTTGTTGATTTGGATTCTCTCTCTCTGTGTCTTTTGGTTAGTTTGGATAAGGGCTTGTCTATCTTCTTGATTTTCTCAAAGAACCAACTCTTTGTTTCATTAATTTTTTGTATTATTCTCTTAGTTTCTAATTTATTAATTTCACCTATCACTTTGAAAATTTCCTGGCGTCTATACTTCCTGGGAGACTTTGATTCTTCTTGTTCTAGAGCTTTCAGATGTGCTGTTAAGTCACTAGTGTGGGATTTCTCCAACTTCTTTATGTGGGCATTTAGTACTATGAATTTCCCTCTTAACACTGCTTTCATAGTGTCCCATAAGTTTGGGTATGTGGTGTCTTCATTTTCATTGATCTCTAGGAAGTCTTTAATTTCTTTCTTTATTTCTTCCTTAACCCATTGGTGATTCAGTTGAGCATTATTCAATTTCCACGAGATTGTAGGTTTTCTGTAGTTTTTGTTGTTTTTGAAATCTAACTTTAAACCATGGTGGTCTGATAGAACACAGGAGGTTATTCTGATTGTTTTGTATCTGTTGAGATTTGCTTTGTGGCCAAGTATGTGGTCGATTTTAGAGAAAGTTCCATGAGGTGCTGAGAAGAAGATATATTCTTTCTTGTTAGGATGGAATGTTCTGTAGATATCTATTAGGTCCAATTGGTTCATGACATCAGTTAAGTCCTTTATTTCTCTGTTAAGTTTCAATTTGGGAGATCTGTCCAGTGGTGAAAGTGGGGTATTGAGATCTCCCAATATTAATGTGTGGGGTTTTATATGTGGTTTAAGCTTTAGTAATGTTTCTTTTACATATGTGGGTGCCCTTGTGTTTGGGGCATAAATGTTCAGGACTGAAACTTCATCTTGGTGGATCTTTCCTGTGATGAGGATGTAATGCCCTTCTTGATCTCTTTTGATTGATTTTAGTTTGAAGTCTATTTTGTTGGATATCTGGATGGCTACCCCTGCTTGTTTCTTAAGACCATTTGATTGGAAAGTCTTTTCCCAGCCTTTTATTCTTAGGTAGTGTCTGTCTTTGAATTTGAGATGTGTTTCTTGTATGCAGCAGCAAGATGGGTCCTGCTTTCATATCCATTCTGTAAGTCTATGTCTTTTTATAGGTGAATTAAGTCCGTTGATATTAAGGGATATTAATGACCAGTGATTCTTCATCCCTGTTATTTTTGGTGGTAGTGTGTTTGTACTTCTCTTTTTTGGGGTTTACTGTTGTGGCTTTATCTATTGCCTGTGTTTGTGAGTGTGTATCTGACTTCCCTCGGTTGGAATTTTCCTTCTAGTGCTTTCTGTAGGGCTGGGTTTGTGGATATATATTGTTTAAATCTGACTTTGTTTTCGAATGTCTTGTTCCTTCCATCTATGATGATTGAAAGTTTTCCTGGGTATATTAGTCTGGGCTGACATCCATGGTCTCTTAGTCTCTGCATTACATCTGTCCAGGTCCTTCTGTTTTTCAATGTCTCCATTGAGAAATCGGGTGTTATTCTGATGGGTTTACCTTTATAGGTCACTTGGACTTTTTCCTTGGCTGCTCTTAATATTCTTTCTTTATTCTGTACATTTAGTTGCTTAATTATTATGTGTCGAGGGGACTTTTTGGGGGGTCTAGTCTGTTTGGTGTTCTATAGGCTTCTTATATCTTCATAGGCATTTCCTTCTTTAAGTTGGGAATGTTTTCTTCTATAATTTTGTTGAATATATTTTCTGTGCCTTTGAGTTGGTATTCTTCACCTTCTTCTATCACTGTAATTCTTAGGTTTGGTTTTTTCATGGTGTCCCAAATTTCTTGGACATTTCATGACTTTGTTGGCTTTAGTGTTTCCTTTGACTCATGAAACTATTTCTTCTACTGTA
The DNA here is from genome assembly GCF_004664715.2 of Peromyscus leucopus. Taxonomy (NCBI): domain Eukaryota; kingdom Metazoa; phylum Chordata; class Mammalia; order Rodentia; family Cricetidae; genus Peromyscus; species Peromyscus leucopus. Next base: position 9,402 of record NW_023504401.1, read on the forward strand.
TCTTCAGTGCCAGAAATCCTCTCTTCCATCTCTTGCATTCTGTTGGTTATACTTGCATCTGAAGTTCCCGATCTTTTACTCAGGTTTTCTATTTCCAGCATTCCCTCTGTTTGTGTCTTCTTTATTTTATCAATTTCCCTTTTCAGGTCTTGGACTGTTTCCTTTGTTTGTTTCATTGCTTTTTCATGATTTTCTTTCAGTACTTTATTGTTTTCTTCCAGGACTTTATTGTTTTCTTGCAGGACTTTATTGTTTTCTTCCAGGACTTTATTGTTTTCTTGCTGGGCTTTATTGTTTTCTTCTAATTTGTTTGCCCTTTCCTCTAGTTGTTTACAGCGTTCTTCCAATTTTCTTGTCTTTTCCTCTGCACAAGCCTCTACCTTCTTCATGATGTTACTCATAAGGCTACTTTCTTTTTCTTCTTCCAATTTTTTATGTTCAGGTCTAGATGTTGGAGGCGGGCTAGGTTCTGGTGATGCTGTATTGCTCTTCATTTTGTTTTATGTACTTCTGCCTTGACATCTGCCCATCTCCTTGTGGTTCCTTCTTGGTCTTATCAGTGTACTTGTTTCAGAAAGAGCTGACAGACTCAGGAAGTCTCTCTCTCTTGTCCAAAAGGGAGTTCTCTTGTCCAAATGGGAACTCCAGGGCAGGATGGAAGCTCTTATCTGGACCAGAAGTCTCTGGTCCAGAAGGGAAGTCAGGAGCAGGATGGGAGCTGGAGGCCAGTCTCTAAGTCTCAGGAGGTGGTTGAGGTCTCGGGCAGATGGGCGTGGGGGTCGGGCATGGAGATTACAGGGACTGCTGGGGGGAGCTTGGAGAAGGGGATCCCACCCAGTGGGGCTAGAAGGGGATGTGCCCAGTGGCCAGAACCTGGGGCCAAGTTGGGCAGGTCTTCCCATTGTGGCTGGTGCCCAGGGATGGGGTCCTGCCCGGTGGCCAGAACCTGGGGCCAAGTTGGACAGGTCTTCCCAGAGTGGCTGCTGCCCAGGGATGGGGTCCGGGTTGGGCCTGGATATTCACCTCTGGTCCAGAAGGGAAATGGGGGCAGGATGGGAGCTGGGGGCCAGTCTCTAAGTCTCAGGAAGTGGCTGGGGTCTTGGGCAGATGGGCGTGGGGGCAGGGCGCGGAGATTGCAGGGGCTGCCGGGGGGCTTTCAAAGGGGGATCCCTCCTGGTGGGGCTAGAAGGGGACCTGCCCGGTGGCCAGAAACTGGGGCCAAGTTGGGCAGGTCTTCCCGGAGTGGCTGGTGCCCAGGGATGGGGTCCGGGTTGGGCCCGGATACTCATCTCTCTATTAGGTAGTTTTTTATTTATTCATTCACACTGTGGTGTGGGACTTCCAACCTAACTGTAGTTTTTCATTTGATAGATAAAACATTTGAAGGTACTTTCATACTCATGTTCTCTTTCATAATTTGAAAAGTGGAAGTAAAAATCCTGGTTATAAAGGAGTCAGTATTACTAATTTTTTATTGTTGGCTATACACTTGATGTAAATCACATTGGTTATGTTGGTGTATATCCCTTTTATCTCTGTTGTCTTCAGGACTTTTATGATGATGTGGTGTTGGATTCTTTCCAAGTGTTTTCTTCATCTTATGAGATGATCATTTCTTTTTACTCAGTTTGATTATATTGTCAATAAATTAATTGATTTTCATATATTGAACAACCCCTGCATCGTTTTGATGAGGTACTGGATTTCATTTACAAGTATTTTGAATATTTTTGCATTGATGTTTCAAAGGGAATTTGGTCTGTAATTCTCATTATTGGTCCCTTCTGTCATCTGTATATCAAGGTAACTCTATGTCATATAATGAGTTAGGCAACGTTTCTTTTGTCTCTGTTTTATGGATCATTTGAGAAGTGTTGGTGTTAAATCTTCTTTGAAAGTCTGTTTGAATTCCCCAATAAAACTATATGATTGTGGGCTATCTTTCCCTTGAGAGACTTATAACAACTGCATCTATTTTAGTAGGACTTAGAGGATGATTTAAATTGTGTATCTGATCTTGAGTTAAGTTTGCTAAGGAGACATACTGAGAAAATTTGTACATTTATATTAGATTTTGAAATTTTTTGGAGTATAGATTTTAAAAGTATGTTCTCATGATTCACTGTATTTCATCAGTGTCTGTTGTTTGCCTCTGTTTCATTTAGCATTTATTTTTTTAATTCTATATATATTCTCTCTGTGTCTTTTAGCTAGTGTGGATAGGGATTTGCTTAACTTGTTTACTTTCTCCAAGAACCAAGTCTTGGAGTCATTGGCTCTTTGTATTGTTCACATTATTTCTATTTTATTGATTTCTGCCCTCAGTTTGAATATGTCTTTCTCTCTACCCCTCTTTGGTGACATTATTTTTGTTGTTGCTTTTCTAGAGCTATCAGGTGTGCCTTGAAGTTATTAGTGTGATTTCCTGCAGTATGTTTATGTAAGTTGTCAGTGTGTCCCACAAGTTTGTATATGCAGTGTATTCATTTTCATTGATTTCTAGGATGTCATTATTTTTTCTTTATTTCTGTCTGGACCTACTTTTCACTAGAGAGTTGTCCAGTTACCACGGTTTTGCATTAATTCCTGGTAGTCTGATATGATGCAGGAAGTTAATTCAATTTTCTATATCTGTTTCTGAGAATGTGGATAATTTTGTAAAAAATATCATTTTGCACAGAGAAGAAGGTATATTATTTTGTGTTTGGTGAAGTCTTATAAAAATACCTGTTAAATTTTGCTGAATTTAACTCCTTTGAAAATCAATCCACTTTTTAATGGGTCAGTTTAAATTGGGTACCTTAAAACCACACACATCAGAATTCATAATTAGGCCCAGTACACATAACAGGATATTTCATGCATAAATTTTATCAAAGCCAAATTTTTGTTACTACTAATACCTCCCATACAGAGAAGCAAACTATAATAACTTTATTGGTTTGAATGAACTATGCAAGAATTATGGAGACAAAGTGAGATTCTTCCAGTAAGCAATTTTTTCACAGGGTATAGTTTAGGGCTGGAGAGATGGCTTAGCTGTCAATTACAATTGGTGTTTATGAAGAGGACTCAGGTTTGATTTTCACGTCTTATTGACTGGCATGAAGCTCTCTCCAGTTCCCAGTCTCCCTAATCACTCTTCTGGTATCATTATGCATTAGTAATGCCAGTATTGCATAGATATACATGCAGACAAAATTTCCTTATGCACATAAAAGAAAAAAAGAAGGAAAGAAAAAGATAACACTATAATTCAGAGAATAACTAATACAGATGATGAAAATATAATGTATTTTTTATGGCTATAAGTTTGGACAATTTTAGACCTCTTTGTAAAATGACTCACACAAAATTATATAATAAAAATTAATAACTTGTGCATATTGATTCAATTCTATCCCTCCTTTAGGTTAGGTCTTTTCAATACCTATTCTGAGGTTTTACATAATGGAGTTGAATGAAGTTTGTAGTACATTTGCAGAATGTTGTTGAACAATCTTTCTATAAAGCCACTGTACTCATCTAAGGAAGAAGATGCAACCTGTCCACAATTCTCCATCCTTTTCTTTATTCTGCTTCCTTCTCAAAAAGCACCTGGGATGAATAAAACTGGACCCAAGAAGTGGAATGTTCAAGAGCAAGAAGAGGAAAATCAAAGTGAATGTCTTTGTCTCTGAGCCTTGGCAATGTGTATTTTGAAGTGCTATTCAGATCAGCACAATATGTGGACAAGGCTACTTGTGCATTATGGATTCTTTTTTTTTCTAGGTGGTTCCTAACTTCAGCAGGAATCCTGGACACGCTTTTCCCTGGGTTTCTGAATCTGATGTCCATGTGATTAAATTTGATTGTTAAATATATATGAGGAGAGTATAGGTAGTTTAATGATATCACTCATCATTATGGAAATTAAGACTCCTTTGACAGTGCCAAATTTGGTTCCAGGGTACCTGAAAAATCTATTTTTATTAATGGCTTTAGAAATGATGTCAGTGAATTTTGTTAGATAATCTACATTGAGACACACAGTAATGGTCAAGGGAGGACCCCCAAAGTCAGAATTCCTGGTTACTCACCAGGAATTGCATCACAAATTACCTGTTAGAGAGAAGCAGCTCCATGACAAGAGCAATTGAGTTCTACACAGCATTCACACTGGTGCCTATGCTACACCAGTGACAGTTATGGAATACCTAACCAAAGCCTTGCTTCATTGTCTTGAGAAACAATAATAAAGCCTAACTCAGAATTTTCCTGAACCCTGCTGTTCTACCACTACCCAGCTCATCACAGAACCACTGTTACATTTACATAATTACAAAAATGTTGATTTTTGTAGTTTCAAAAACATCCATACAGATCTTGTGTGCTACCTTTCAAATACCAAATAAGATCTATCACCCCTCTCAATCAGTCATTATTAAAGAGAAGATAATGTGAATATTTGATTTCTAAAACATGGTCTTCCTTCAAAAGCCTCAGTTCACATACATCAATTTCTTGTGTTGATCCATTTCTTCTGTTTTTCCTGTGATTTCAGGCATTGTTTTTCTCATTTTACCTTCCAGTACTGACAGGGAAGCAATCTTTTTGAGTATCTTATAGGCAAATAGAAACTGGGAAGTCACTCTGTGTTTAGTGTGTAAATTCTTATTATACCATTTTCAATTCATCTATTTTTGTTTTCATTCTAGAACCTGCACTGCCAGTGTGACAGTGTTCTAATGAGTACGGGATGAGGAGCCTCTTTCAGTGAATATGAATTGTAGAGGAAGATGCACAAATATAGAGCCTGTCATTTCTGTGAGTAATGATAAATCTTATATGGCATTTGAGATGAGGTAGAATGGGGGGAAGTGTTTAACAGCTCCACATCTTAAAGAAACTAATATCTAAAGTTTGGAAAGGAGTCAAGAAATTCCCTGCTAACCTATAAGCTATGCCTGCCAGAAATCCAGGTAGACAACCTGCAGACCTTCCCTTCTTCCTGATTCATCCAGATCCAACCTCCTCAAGGCTTGTCATCAGCTTAGCAGCAGAACTTCAGTGGCAGCCTTCACAGACCCACTGTTCCCATTTCCTGTGGATCCCACAGATATCCCTTTGAAACCTCCCTCTCACCACCAATTACTGTATCACAGCACCCAATTCCAGCAGGCACATATTGCTTACCCATAGGCCACACCTTCCAGAAAACAACAAAGCTTCCCATAAACCTTTTCTCTCCCTCTATTCCTACATATCCAATCGACCCAATGTCATCCACAGCAATATTGCACAACACCTCTGGTAGTCTGTTCCCTGACATAATAAATATAATGCAAACTAGCCAAGAAAATGTGTCTCCACTAGTACCTAGTAACCCTATCACTTCAGTATCTGAATATTCCAACATATCTGAAGCCTGAAAACAAGACCTTAAATAGTTTTTATGAATATAATGAAGATTCTTAAACATGAATTTATTAAATCCTTTAAAGAAATCCAGAAAAAGGATGGATAGAGAGCAGAAGCTGAATGACTCAGAGACATAGGGAAGTACAAAACCAAATTGACTAAAATAAAAAAAAAATAAATTAATTGATTCATAAACATTCTGTAGTGTTCATAGATCAATGTCTAGCCCAGTCAACACCAGAGAGGCTTCCTCTGGTAACTGCTCGAAGCCTATCCAGAAATCAGACCCACAACCAAACATTAATTGGAGCATAGGGAACCTTGAAGAAGAGGAGCAGGAAGGATTATAGGAAGCAAGGAAACCAGGAAAACATGCCCATAGAATCACCTAAGCAGAGCTTATAGGGGCTCACGACAACTGAAGCAGAAATTATGGTTGCTGCATGGGTCTGTGTTAAGTTCTCTGTATACATGCAGTAGTTATTTAGCTTGTGAAGTTTGTGGTACTCTTAATAGTGGAAGATGAGTGTCTTTGACTATGTTGTCTCCTTATGAAACACTTTTCTTCCTATTAGAGTGCCTCATCCAGCCTTGATATGAGAGACTTTTCCTAGTTTTATTGTCACTTGTTATGCTGTGTTTGCTTGATCTCCCTGGGAGGCCTGACTTTAATGAAGGGAAAGGAGAAGCAGTGGATCTAGTACAGAATGTAGGTTTGTGGTGGGTAAAACAGGATGGAGTGGAGGAAGGAAAAGCTATGGTGAGAATGTATTTAATGTGAAAATAAAAATGCTTGAAAAAGAAAACCAGGAAAACACAAATAAACACGGCAAGAAGATAAATAAAACAGTTCAAGACCTTAAAATTGAAATCAAATCAATAAAAAAGTGACCAAAAGTGAAATAATTCTGGAAATAAAAAATTAGGAAATCAAACAGCAACAATAAAACCCAGATTCACTATCATTGTGGACCATTCCAACTCAATTTTTTATGTATCTTCAGAGAAAAATATTCAGTTTCATAGGGGAAAGCACAACAAAGATACAAAATTGTTGAAATAATTATGAAAAATTAAATAAAAATTTTGGAAGTTTGACCATTCCTGATTTCAATTTGAAAAAACAAAGAGTAACAAAAACAGCATAGTACTGGAATAAAAAGAGACAATTTGATCATTGGAATCAAAGTGAAATCCTAGATATAAATTCACACACCTATGGACACATGATTATGATAATAAGAGACACAATACACATTTGAAAAAATAAGGCATTTGCAACAAATGTCTACATATAGAAGACAACCTGTATCAAGTGCCTTAATAAAACCAGATACCCTGAACCTAGTAGAAAAGAAAGTGAGAAAGAGCCTTGAGTCATTGCAATTGGAGAAGAATTTCTGAATAGAACACTATTAGCGTACACACCAAGACCAACAATTAACAAACAGAGCCTCATGAAGGTGAAAAGCTCCTTTAAGGCAAAGGACACTCTCCTTGAGACAAATCAGCAGCCTAAGGAATGGAAACAAGGCTTTTACCATCGCCACATCTGAGAGAGGACTTATATCCACAACACATGAAGAACTCAAGAGACTAGGTATCAAAAACCAATAATCCAATTTTAGAATGCAATAGTGAATTAAACCCAGAATTCACTAAAGAGAAAACTCAAATTACTGAGAAAACTTAAGGAAATGTTATTTTTGCCTTGTCTTACTGTGTATTGTTTTGTCATCTTTGGTTCTTATCTTTTGGAGTACTCTTTTTGGAAAGTTATTGGAGGCATAGTGGATGTGAGAGAGAGAGTGTGTGTGTAGTTAGGGGAGAGTTGTGTGTGACAACACCACATCGTGTTTAGTCTCACCATTGTGCTATCAAAGTCTCACATTCACTCAGACATCGAAAGAACAGAGTTTATTTCAATTATTATTGTATATTGGAGAAAGGAGAGACCTTGAACACTGGGATATTGTCTAATGCTAGGTCTTGTGGAATGAGTGGTTGATTGGAATTTTATAAGAGACAATGTGAAGAAAAACAGTATTCATGACAATTCAAGACATCATCATTAGAAGAATGGTTGAGAGTCATAAGCTAATGCATCTTGTATTGTATCCTAAGAGATGGTTCTTTACCAACACTAAAGTTGTCAGTTTCAATTAAGGAAATGTCAGTTCAGAAAGATGTTTTCTCCTTTAACTTTTGAGAGAATTTCTCTCTGGTCGTAACAAAATTATGTAGCACTTAGGGAAAAAGATGCATCCCAGAAGGCCAACACTGGAGGCCAAGATGGAGAAGACCTCCACAGCAACCATGACCTTGCCCTTTGTGCTGTGGTAGACAGGAAGAAAAGTGACCCAGACACTGCAGAACAACAGCATGCTGAAGGTCAGCAACTTGGCTTCATTGAATTTGTCAGGGAGATTCCTGGCCAAGAAAGCCACAATGAAGCTCCCAAAGGCAAGGGAGCCATGGTATCCCAAGACACAGTAGAATGCAGTAACTGAGCCCTTGTCACACACAATGATGATTTGGCCATGCTCAGAATGTGCATCAATGTCAATAGATGGAGGAGAAACTCCCAGCCAGATTGCACAGAGAATAATCTGGATGAGGGTACAGATACCAATGATATAGTTGGGAGCCCCTGAAGTCAGGTAGAACCTCATCCTTTGTCCGGGGGTTGTGACTTTGAAAGCAAGAACAACAGTAACTGTTTTGGCCAACACAGTGGAAACAGCCACAGTGAATACAACTCCAAATGTGATTTGCTGCAGGATGCATGTAGCTGCCTTGGGATGGCCAATAAAGAGCAAGGGACACAGGAAACAAAAGAGGAGTGAGATGAGCAAAGTGTAACTGAGATTGCGGTTATTGGCCTTGACAATGGGAGTGTCATGATGCTTCACAAATACCACAAGAACCACAGAAGTGAATGCAGTGAAGCACAAAGCCACTGATGTCAGAGCCATCCCCAAAGGGTCTTCATAGGTTAGAAAGATCACAGATTTGGGAATGCACTGGTTCTGGTCTCTGTTGGCATACTGCTCCTCTGGACACTTCACACACTGATCCACATCTGATGGAGAAAGGAAAGTATGATTAGTGCAGCTTAGCATATTTAGAGACAAAACATTTCAATTAAGTGTGTTGCAGAAGCAGGTCAATGTCTGTATTTTTCCTGAGGGTGTAGGTAAAAGGTATTGCTACACAGCAATGCTTCAATTTCACAATATTCATTCATTATATTTATGTGTAAGGAAACTAAACAATCCTTATGTTGTCTATATAACTGTGTGTTCATGATTCCATTTGTCATCTTAAGGAAAACACAGGTATTTTCAGCACCATTGTGGATGCTATGATAAAGTGCCATAAAGTTTTTAAGTGACAAAAACTGAAATCTTTAACCACTGTTTTGCACAGTGTATATTTTAAAGTCTTAGTATCAGGTATACATTGCCTCTGCATTTTTTCTTTCTATTTTATGAGTGCTGTCCTTATTAGAGATGGAGACTGTGTCTTCTACTGGGACAACACCTGTGATATATTTTCTAGTGTGAATTTGTCAGCCTAAACACACTGATGTAGATGAATTTCTAGTCTTATTAAACAAGAAACACAGAGCCAAGGGGTGAAAGCCATAGAGATCAGAGAAATAGTGAGAGCTGCCAGCTAACCTTAGCTCACCATGCCACTGTAGCTTCCCAAGAGAGAGCTTCTTCCTGTCTAACCTGCGGAATCATTTCCTTGCTGTTCTGCCTTCTCATTGGCTCTTAGCCCAGCTGTCTAACTTCCTTGTCACTGCCTGTCTGTACAGACCTCTAGGTATCTATGGTTGGTACTGGGATTTAGACGTGTGTTACCATGCTTGGTTGTCCCCTAGTGTGTCCTTGAGCACACAGAGACTCTGCTTGCCACGTGATTTAATTAAGTGCATGTGCTACCACTGGCTGAATTTTGTTTATGGCTGGCTATGTCCTCTGATCTTCAGGCAAACTTTATTTATTAACACACAAATGAAATATCACCACACATTGACATAGATTCAATATTAAACAGAATCAGTAGGAAACTTCAGAGTCAGCAAGAGATACCCTCGGATCAAGTTCTCAACACAAAGAAGTTTTATTTGACTCAGAGGTGAATAAGAGACAAAGGCAGGATATAGAGGATGAGGGAGAAGGGAATGGAACATGGGAGATGGGTTACAGGTATTTCGCTGAAACATAAGGAACTTCCTCTGGATAGAGAGGTGACAGGTTTACCCTTTAGGAGAATGGCAGTTCATAAATGTAAAAAAGGAATCCCATATTAGGATGAAGTGTTTAATTGGATAGTCAAGTCTATTAGGACAGCCATAGGGGGTATCGCTGTTCTGACTTCAATACTTTGATAGTCAGCCACAGGAGGAGGTAGTGGATAAATAAGGGAACAGACCTTGGTAGCTAGATTTAAGTATGTAATTGCAGCCTGTTGGTGGTTTCTCATGTCTTTAATCCTAGCACAAGGGAAGCAGAGGCAGACAGAATTCTGGTTCAAGGTCAGCCATATCTACAAAGCTAGTTCCAGGATAGCCAGGGCTACACACACACACACACACACACACACACACACACACACACACACACACACACTGTCACAAAACAAAAACAAAAACAAAAAAGTAAGTGTCTTAGGTAGTATTTCTATTGCTGTGAGGGGAAACCCTGACCTTGGCCACTCTTATAAAGTAAAACATTTAATTGGGTGTCTTATAGTTCAGAGGTTTAGTTCATTAACACCATGGTTGGTCATGGTGGCATGCAAGTAGACCTGGTGCTGTAGACGTACCTTACAATTAATTATACATGTGCTGTGGGATGTTCTGTATGTCTTGTGGGAGCCCGTTCTTGGGTTCCTCGTGGCTTTACCCAGCAGGTCTGCATAGAGGATGATTAGGACCATGGGCCTGAGTGCAGGTGTCTGAGATGGTCTGCACTTGGCTGTGCTGGGGGATGGTCTGTATGTCAAATTGCTCTGATTGGTCAATAAATAAAACCTGATTGGCCGTGGCTAGGCACAAAGTATAGGCAGGACTAACAGAGAGGAGAAATAAAAGAACAGGAAGGCAGAAGGTGACTGCCTGCCAGCCGCCCATCAGGACAAGCAGCATGTTAAAATGCCGGTAAGCCACGAGCCACATGGCAAGGTATAGATTTGTAGAAATGGATTAATTTAAGCTATTAGAACAGTTCGTAAGAAGCCTGCCACGGGCATACAGTTTGAAAGCAATATAAGTCTCTGTGTTTGCTTGGTTGGGTCTGAGCAGCTGTGGGACTGGTGGGTGACAAAGATTTGTCCTGACTGTGGGCAAGGCAGGAAAACTCTAGCTACATCCATGTTTGATCCATAGGCAACAGTAATAAACTGACTCAATTGGTGTGGCTTGAGTGTCTGAGAGTTCTAATTCTTCCTGCAGAGTGACACACTTTCTCCAAAAAGACCACCCTTTCTCCAACAAGATAACATCTACTAATAAGACCATTCCTCATAATTTTATGTGGTCAAATCACATTCAAACTTCCTCAGTAATCTAATGGTATTGAGCAAGGCAAAGGGAATAGGGGAGAAGAGTAGAGCTTGATAAAGACATGTTGCCCACTCTTCGTCTGGCTAAAGTCCCTTCAGATTCATTACGTTTTTTTTTGTGTGTGTCTTTGTGTATGAGTACAGATTTATATGTGTGTATACATATAGAATAACAAAAGAGCTCATGAATTTGAGAGTGATTCAGTTTATATGGGGTAAGTAGGAGGATGAAATGAAAGAAGAAATTTATATAATTTTGATGTTTGAAAATTCAAAAATAATTAAATATATTAAATTAATGCCCCCTTAGTTGAGTCTTCATCTGGCAGGAAGGACTCTGTACTTCTGAGGATTGTTCATAAGAAACAGCAACCTTATCACTTAAGGTAGAAACCTCATATATTTTAAGAATTGAAAACCCCTACATCCTGATTCCATCCCCCTTGGGAAGAGACAAGTACATTCCTCCTGCCCTAATTTCTATCTATGTGAGACTGAGATGCTGAAAGTGTACTCCAGTATGAAGGAGATATTTATATAACACCATGAGCAACTCAACACAAGGACATTCAAGCAAGAGTGATAGAACAGACTGTTTGTTTTAAGGAATAGGACCCCAATCATAAGCTGTATTCTTTAACCTTGCAAGATAAGGAAACTTGATTACAGTTGCTCTGAATCAGTGGATAATTGAAGAGTCATGATGTGCTTCTAGATTTTAAGTCTGCATTTAAAGACACATGTAATTAATTAATTTATTTAAGGGACTGGAAGTTGGCTCAGTTGTGAAGAGAATGTACTGCTCTTACAGAAGCCCTGAGTTAGGTCCCCAGCACCCATATCAGGTGTCTCACAGCTGGTGTAACTAACTATGGAGACACTGGATGCCACTCACATGTGCCTGCAATTGTGCACACATAACCACTCCTCTCACATACACACACATAATGAAAGAAATAATAAAATATTTTTGCTTAAGTTTTGTTGTATTTATCATTATAAATACAGATTACTCTTATATGTTTTTACATTTAAAACAATTTCACTAGACTTTGTTTAATTACTTCAGTAAATATTGTATGTGTGAGTGCATGGAGGTCAGAAGAAAACTTCTAGGAGTTGGTTAACTTTTCCTACTACAAGGGATTTAATTGCTGTGGCATATTACAGGCCATAAGTGTCCTTTACAGACTTTCATTTCATTGCATAGGATGACAGGCAATAGAAGAGAAAAACAATCCATCTGGCATATGCATGGAGCCAACTCTAAACAAATAATCATTTGACTAACAAGAGCTGTGCAGGTTTCAACAACATTTAGAAAATTGTGACTAGTTGCTTCCATAAAAAATTAAATCATATATTTGTGACATTATTAAATGGGTGAAGTATAGAAAAATATTGAACACAGGACTGACTCTGTATTTTCTATATCAGGTGCCATCTCATTTACACTTTCCTAGACTTCAAATTGCATTAATAATTTGAAAAACAGATCTCTGGGTATTGCTTAAAATTTTTTGTCTCATTCTAAACAGTTTCTGATAATTTTACAAGTAATTATTCTTGTCTCCATTAATCTTAGAGAGAACTTTCATTTGGTTCCTAGCACCCATATAACAGATTTCAGTGGTTCTGATGACCTGATCTGTTCTCCATTGACTCCTGCACATACATGGTGCCTTAAATGTATGTAGAGATACACAAACACATTCAAATTTTATAAATAAATATTATTAAAGACTCATAATTGTAATTTAATCTATCTATAATTTTAGAGGTGATAATCACACTAGGAAAGACCTTTTGTAGAATTCCTTCACGCTGTACTTTGATTATCAAACTGTTTATCTGAGAAAATGACACATGACATGAATTTTCAATTAATCAAAGCTGTATGTCATAGCAAAGGGTGTTACTTGAAGATATGCTGTTATTGATCACATTCCTATAAAAATTAACATAAGCAAGTGATGTATTTTATTTGTAGAGAGGACTTTTAAACCCTTTTAATCATCTCCATGTGGGTTAGAGAGGATGATCATTGGGAAGAATTTATCTAGCAGAAACACTCACTTGTCTCATTAGAAACTTCATTTTCTGGGCAGGGGTTACAATCAAAACAACAGACTGTCATTCCCTCCTGCCAGAATTTTCTGAATCCAGGACCACAATCAGCACTGCACACAGAGGGTGGCATCTGAGAAAAAATAGACACATGCTTTTATCAGTAGTTTTACCTATTTCTTCCATAGCTATATTAGATGAACCTGGTGAAATAAGCTTATTCTATATACAGCAAATGAATGACCATATGTTATGTACACAATAAGCTTATTTTATATATACCAAATGAGTGACCATATTTCACTTAGTATATTATATAAAACCATATTTATCAGTGTGTGAAAACATTAATATAAAGTTGAGTAGCTTCACCTTGATAGACATTCAGGAAGAAGACTAGGTTGTTTGTTGTGGGCAAACACTATGGTGCTTGCAAACAGGTTTTTCTAGTTAATTTTTGTCAACTTACCACAAAGTACATTAAAATGTCAGTCGGAACCTGAGCTAAAAGATTCCTCTTCATTGAACTAGCCTGTCAATCTATCTGCAATACATTTTATTAATTAGTATTTGATTTAGGAGTGCTCAGCCCACTGTGGGCATTGTTATCCCTAGTCAGTGCTGTATGAGAAATCAAGCAGAGCAAATCACTAAGCAGTGGTTTTCTCCCTAAGAGTCTATGCTTTATTGAATCCAGAATCTTGCCTTGTCCTCCCTTGATTGGAACTCATGAGCCTAATCAACCACACCTCTTTATTTTGTGTATAGTCAGTGTTTAATCACAATAATAGCATTGCAATCTAGAACTAGTGGACATATGAAACTGGGGAAGTAACTCCTTGTATTTCTGAATATGTACATTAACTCCAATAAAATAACACTGCAAAACATGAAAAAGAGGGTATAAGAAAAAAAAAACAGATAAGTGGCACAGCATGGTACATTTGTATTGATAAAGCACTGAGTTAATAAGAATTGAACTGAAAGGTTGTGCATTTCCTGAGGTGAAGATGCTTTACAAAAGCTGTAAGTATTGGGGGAACCTGAACAAAAGTTAGCTTATTTAACATTAATTAAAAGATTTCTTAAGGTTTAAAATAAAAAGTCGTTGTTTCATGAAAACCTTGCTTAGAGTGATCTGTATGCTGATTCAGAAATCTGCTGATTTTCGTGTCTTCACTTTGCATCCTTTCTTCAGTACTGAGTTTTGTTTTGAAACTACAGTGTCTTCTATGCACTGGGCCTTTCATAATCTCCACAATATGGTTAACTAGAAATCTTCCTTTTCTTTGTAGTTTTCTTGAAAGAGGATCTCACAATGTTGTTGGGAGACCTCAACTCCTCATATAAACTAGGTTGACATAGTTACCACAGAGATCTGTGTCTCCTTCCTTCTGAATACTGGGATTAAACTATATGCTGCCAGGAGGCACAGTTTTTCCCTTCTTTTCTGTTTGTCATGTTTACAATTTCTACAATGCTAAGATGTTAAGAAATTTTTTAAAGAAGAGTGGAAAACCAAGAAAAAGTGATAAAACAGGTGAAGAAATAAGTACAAGAATTGAAAACTGAGATAGAGGCAATAAAGAAGACATAAACTGAGGTAATGCTGGAAATCAAAAATCTGAGGATTGGAACAGGAATTATAGATGTAAGCATAACCAAAAGAATGTAAGAAATGGAAGAAAGACTCTTTGGCACTGAAGATACAATAGAGGAAATAGATTCGTCAGTCAAAGAAAACATTAAAGCCAACAAAGTCATAACACAAATCCTTCAGGAAATCTGGGAAACCATGAAAAGACCAAAACTAATAATAATATGGAAAGAAGAGGGAAAAGAATAACAGCTCAAAGGTACATAGAATATATTCAACAAAATCATAAAAGTAAACTTTCCCAACCAAAAGGATGAAATGCCTATAAAGATGCAAGAAACTCAGAGAACACCAAATAGACACGGCCCAAAATAAGTCCCATTGCCACATAATAAACAAACCACTAAATATACAGAATAGAGAAAAAAATATTAAGAGCTGAAAAGCAAAAAAAAAAAGTCAAGTAACATATAAAGACAAAACCATCAGAATAACACCCAAATTCTCAAAGGAGACTCTGCAAGCAAGAGGTCCTGAACAGAAATTATGCAGATGCAAAGAGACCATCGAAGCCAGCCCAGGTTATTATAACCAGCAAATCTCTCAACTGCCATAGACCAAGTGAAAAAGGTAATCCATGACAAAAACAGATACAAAAAAAAAATACTTATCCACAAATCCAGCCGTACAGAAAGCACTAGAAGTAAAAATCCCACCTAAAAATTTAGATTTACCCTGGAAAACACAGGAAATAGATAATCCCACACCAACAAATCCCCAAAAGGGAAAAACACAACACTACCTTCAAAAAATAACAGGAATAAACAATCACTGGTCATTAATATCCTTTAATATCAATGGACTCAATTTGCCTATAAAAAGATACAGGTTAACAGAATGGATATGAAAATAGGATCCATCCTTCTGCTGCATACAAGAAACACACCACAACTTCAAAGACAGACACTATCTCAGAGTAGAGGGCTGGGAAAAGCCCTTCCAGTCTAATGGATTAAGAAGTAAGCCGGTGTAGCTATCCTAATATCTGAAAAGACAGATTTCCAATTGAAATTATTAAAAAGAGTTTAAGAAGGACATTACATATTCATCACAGGAAAAATTCATCAATATGAGGTCTTAATTCTGAACATTTATGCCTCAAATTCAAGGGCACCCACATATGTAAAAGAAGCATTACTAAAGCTTAAATTGCACATCAAGCCCCACGCTAATAGTGGGAAACTTCAAAACTGCCATATCCCCAATGGACAGGTCTGCCATACAGAAACTTAAAGAATAAATAATGGAACTAAGAGATGTTATGACTCAAATGGACTTAATAGACATTTACAGATCATTCAAACCAAATACAGAGAATGTGCCATCTTCTCAGGACCCTATGGAATCTTCTCTAGTATGTAACCACACACTCAGTCAAAAAGCAAATCTTACAAAAATAAATGGAATAATCTCCTGTATTTTGTCAAAACACCATGTCTTAAAGTTAGAAATCAACAGAAACACAAGTTACAAAAAGCTTACAAACTCATAGAAACTGAATAATGCTCAATTGAATCACCACTGCATCAAGGAAGAAATAAAGAAATTAAAGACTTCCTAGAGATCAACAAAAATGAAGACACCACATACCCAAACTTATGAAACACTATGAAAACAGTTCTAAGAGGAAAATTCATAAGTCTAAATGCCTACATAAAGAAGTTGGAGATATCTCACACTAGTGACTTAGCAGCATACTTAAAAGCTATAGAAGCAAAAGAAACATCTATTCCAGGAGGAATAGATGCCAGGAAATAATCAAATTGATGTCTGAAATCAATAAAATAGAAATAAAGAGAACAGTACAAAGAATCAATGAAACAGAGAGTTGGTTCTTTGAGAAAATCAACAAGGTAGAAAAAACATTATGGAAACTACTAATAGACAGAGAGAGAATATCCAAATTAACAAAATAAGAAATGAAAAGGAAATATAAAATCTGAGAATGAGGAAACACAGGGAATCATCAAGTCATACTTCAAAAATCTGTACTCCACAAATTGGGAATTCTAAGAAAACTGAAAATTTTCTAGATAGGTAGCACATACCAAAATTAAATCAAGACCAGTTAAACAATTTAAATATACCTA
Organism: Peromyscus leucopus; assembly: GCF_004664715.2. NCBI lineage: Eukaryota > Metazoa > Chordata > Mammalia > Rodentia > Cricetidae > Peromyscus > Peromyscus leucopus. The sequence goes on from NW_023504401.1 coordinate 26,190, forward strand.
TTATCTATAAGGAAATAGAAACAGTTATTAAAAGTTTCCCAACTAATATAATACCATGGCCAGATGGTTTCAGTGCAGAATTCTACCAAGATTTCAAAGAAGAACTAATAATATTCCTCACATTTTTCCACATAATGGAAACACACAAGGAACATTGCAAAATTATTTCTAAGAGGCTACAGTTACCCTGACAGCCATGTCACACAAAGATGCAAAAGAAAGAGAATTACAGATCAATCTCCCACATGAACATTGATGCAAAAAGACTCAATAAAATACTGATAAACCATATCCAATAACATATAAAAAATCATCTACCATGATAAAGTAGACTTCATCCCAGAGATGCAGGGATTGTTCAACATACAAAAATCTATCAATGTAATCCATCATATAAACGAATTGAAATTTAAAAACACATGATCATCTCATTGGATGCTAAAAAAACATTTGACAAAACCTAACATTCCTTCATTTTAAAGTTCTTGGAGAAATCAGGAATACAAGAAATATACTTAAATATAATAAAGGCAATTTATAGCAAGCAGTAGCAAACATAAAATTTAATGGACAGAACTCAAATTGATGCCACTATATTCAGGAACAAGACAAGGCTGTACACTCTCCCCATATCTATTCAATACAGTACCCAAAGTTCTAGCAAGAGCAATAAGACAACAAAAGGATATGAAAGGCATATAAATTGGAAAGTAAGAAGTCAAACTTTATTTTCAAATGATATGTAAATAAATAGATTGAAGTAGAAAATATCCTGAGTGAGGTAACACAGACTCAGAAACACAAACATGGTATGTATTCACTCATAAGTGGATACTAGATGCACAGTAGAGGATAATCAGACTACAACCCACATCTCCATTGAAAGCAAGGACACAAGGCACAGAAGAATCACTTTGAGAAGGGGAAACAGAGATTTTCAGGAGTGGAGTGGGGATATGGAGGGGCAATTGAGAGGTGAAGATGGAGGAAGAGAACATGAGGGAATGGGAAGATATAGCTGGGGGAGTGATGGATTATGAAAGCAATATCCTGATAGAGGGAGATTTTATAGGTTAAGGGAGAAACCTGGTGCTAGGGAATTTCCCAGGAATCCACAAGGATATCCCAATATTAGACAACTAGCAATAGTGATTAGGGTTCCTGAACTGACTTATCTTGTTAATTAGATTAGTGAATACCCTAGCTGTCATAATAGAGCCTTCATCCAGTAACTGATAGAAGTAGATGCAGAGATACACAACCAACCAACACTTCGAGCTCCGGGAGTCCAGTTGAAGGAGGGAAGAGGAATTATATGAGCAAGGGGGGTCAAGGTCACAATGAGGAAATTTATAGAGACAATTCAAGCAAGCACAGAGGAACTCAGAAACGTTAGACCAACAGCTGTGGAATCTGCTTGGGGCTGGACAAGACCCTCTGCATATAGGAGACATTTGTGCAGCTGGGTCTGTTTGAGGGACCCCTGGCACTGTGATCAGGATATATCTCTGGTGCATGAGCTGGCCTTTTAAATCCTATTACCTATGGTTGTATACCTTGTTCACACTTGAGGCAGGGGTTAGGGGCTTGGTTCTACCTCTATTGAATGTACCAGACTTTGCTGTCCAACCATGGGAGAACTTACTTATTTAGCAGAGGAAATGAAGGGTTGGTAAGGGAGAGGGTTAGGCATGGATGGGGGGTACAAGAGCAGAGATGAGAGAGGGATCTGTGTTTGGTATGTAAAATGAAAAAAAAAATTGTTTTAAATTAAAAAAATTAGCTAGGCGGTATTGGTGCACCCCTTTAATCCCAGCACTTGGGAGACAAAGCCAAGCTGATCTCTGTGAGTTCGAGGCCAGCCTGGTCTACAGAGTGAGATCCAGGAAAGGCGCAAAGCTACACAGAGAAACCCTGTCTCAAAAAAACGGGGAAAAAAAGATAAAAAAAAAATAAGAGATGACCTTAATTACTGGCAGGTCTTCGTTTTCTTTCCTTCTTTCAGCCCTTGTCTTTATTTTTTGTATTGTTTTTGGAGACAAGGATTCTCTTTGTAGCCATGGTTATTTTTGAACTCAATCTGTAATAAAAAAATGATTTGCATATGTGTAATTTTCTCTTCATTTACAGTTAGCCTCAGTTTTTCAGCACTGGTGTCAGGTGTTCAGCAGAAAAAAGGAAAATCATTGTGTAGTAATCAGAGTGCCAAGAGAATTTTACTTTACTGGAAATAATATTAAACAGTGTTAACAAGCATTTTTATATTTATACTAAAAGACAGAAACAGGTTCTAGTATGATAAATATTCAATGTGTTTATGTCTGATATCTTCAAAGAATTAATAAAACATCATATCAAAAAGTAAAAAGGAGTGTCATACTAAAGGAGGCTAAAGAATAGTTCCTAATGTGATAATCTATTGCATTTCAGTAAGTTACAGGGAATCACAAATAGAAATGCTGTGTAATGGAAATCAGAACAGATAGGTCAGACCCACCTCTCTACTTCCTGTGGCCCATTCTATAACATCTTCATATAAATGTAGCTGTTGACCATGTGGAAAATATGGGATAAACTTTCCAATCTTCACCTTAAGTCCAAGACCATTTGGGAAATTCCAAATCTGGAAAATGTCATACTCTGCCTGCAGTTTTTCTTTCTGTTTCATTATCACTTTGTCCCCAACAGTATAGGTGAAGTGGGTCTTCCTAAGAATGGAGTACAGCTGAAAGACAGTCAGCAATTCTATAACAGTGTGTGTGTCATTGCTCAAAGTCAGAAAATTTATTCTGATCTCATCACAAATACAACTTTATTGAAAGTGCATAGTTGAGAAATCTCAATGAAAGCAAGTGGATTAATAAAATTATCATAATGTCCCTAGAATTGCAGTCCTCTCAGTGGAAACTACCAAACACAAATGCAGACATACATGCAGACACCAAACAGAAATATTAAATGTGCACACACACATACACACACTCATATCCATACAGAGATATAAACATAATACAGCCACATACTACTTACTCACACATACATGTGTAAGCCAAGACACACATGTGAACATACAGACACACAAAATCACACTTATGCACCCAAACAGACACACAGTAAAAGAAACCCACAAAAAAACATACACAGGCTCACACACACAAACTCACAATTTTATAGATATACACAGATACAAATGCACAGGGAGACACTGATACAAATTTAGGCTCAAATCCAAAGTCAGACAGCCACACACACAAATACACACAGATACACTGAAACACAGATATACATATGCACAAAATGCACAGGGAGACACTGATACAAATTTAGGCTCAAATCCAAAGTCAGACAGCCACACACACAAATACACACAGATACACTGAAACACAGATATATATATGCACAATCGAATCAAAAAATATACACAAATAACCACATGGGCACATATAGACATACACACTGACAAATACATACAGGAAGAGTCATAGAAAAACACACACCTACAGGAAAAACATTGATGTAAGACAAATTAACGCTATTCTACAAACAGACAGATATGCAAATAGACAGAAACACATATAAACACATCAACACAGATATATACCCAGATACACATAAACAAACACATACATCCATAAACAATGATAGCCATCCATCCACACATATGGATACACATGTATGTACTGAACAGAATCCTATCATTATTTTTTGTGTGTTTTCCAGTGCCTAGATTTGGGGCAGAATCAGTTAATAACAGAGTAGTAAATGATCCCCTACACTGATTACCACTTATTTGATGACTAACAAACAAAAGTTTATCTTCCCATCGGGAAGAGGAATACTGAGGAAAGACTCTTATGTTTCCAGTATTTGAAGAGGGGTGATGATATTCAGGTGCTCTGTAAGAAAATCACTGATTTACCTTGATAAATTCTGTATCCTACTCTGCTGCCTTTGCAACTGAGATTTATACCAACCTTTATATTTACTTTCTCAGGAGCAAAAATGTTCAGTAAGCTTATATTTGGAAAAATATTTCCTAATCAACTAGAATGTGTAATCAGAGAGACTATTAAAGACTCTGACATTGATGAAACCAAATATCATCCAATAGAAGAAACATTACCTTCAAGCAATTATATTGATGTCCTTTCACTTTTTCCATTGTCTGAAGAAGCTTCTCCTGGTAGAAATGGGCCACGATATGCACAGCATCATATATATCATAGTTGCCATCATTAAAAGCCATATCAAATGTCTGTAATCCTAGCCATTCCAATGAGGCATTGGATGAACAATTCTTCAGTGTCTTACAATTAGAAGCTGAGACTTCACAGTTAAAGTTCATCCACTCCAGGCTTGCCAGGTATTCATTTGGGGTGAGAGGGCTCAATGTCTGGAGGAAATTTTTAAAACCAGAAATCTCAGCATGATGGTGTGCAAAAGTTAGAGTCTTTTGAGATGAGTCAAGTGTAAAGTCTCTCTTACTTGTAGAGACATCCCACTGTGAGGTGGTGACCCATATTTTCTGTATACCTAGAGATTCCCACATTCTATAGCTCAAAGCTAGAGTGCTGTCTGTCTCACCATAAATGATAACAACATTTGAGGATGATGTCATGATTTGCTTATAATATGTTTCAGCTCTTGACACATATAAATGCATGTTGACAGGAATCATGTTCACAAAGGCAAAACAGATTATATTTTCTTCCATCTCTCTTCTCAAATATGAGAGAAACTGGATACCATGATCATTGTCTGAGATGGTCAGCCCAATCCAGTTCCAGCTGAAATGAATCATGAGAGAAATCATGGCCTGGGCTAGAGACGTGTCCTTGGGGGCCATCTGATACAAATAAGGAAATTGTTCATGATCACTCAGGATAGGATGGAAGGGTCCAAAGGTAAGCTGAATGACCTGAGACACAGGGAAGACCATGAGGTACCATACATTATAATAAGTTGTTAAACACACTTTTCTGCAAAGAGTTCTTAAAAAAAACCCTTACCTGTTACTTATTCTCTTATCTATACTTTAAAAAGAGAAATATGAAAGGCCCACAAAATCTCTGAATAGTACCCTTGAACTATGTAGTTTTATGTAAGTGTTAGGTCATTTTGTCCCTCACACTCTTCTTAGCATGTGGGAATGGCACCAGTAGAAACAGGAGTTCTTGCAAAACTATCACACAAAATCTCACCTGCAGAGAATGGTAGAGGTCCATTGCTTTCCCAACTACTAAAGATTCTGCCAAGTTTGGTCCTGAAAGCACCACTGAACATATGTCCAGATTTAAGCAGTCATAATTAGGTGCATTATAATGATGTTTTACAGAAGATTGAATGATATCATATGCTTTTGCCATGAACTTACAACCACCTGCTAGAAATCCAAATATTAAAGACATATTTGGTAAAATATCAGGGTTCTTGTTGACTTGATCCACTGAAAAAGCTAAGGCCAGTGCAAACTGATTGTTGTCATTTCCTCCTCTGTAAAAGGTTACAGTGATTAATAGGGACAGAGATTTACAGATAATCATGTGTAATCAATATAAGGTCTATCCTGTGCTGGATAGTATTCTCAAGTACCCCCAAAGACTGAAACATATTTTCTGTGTTTGGATGTTGGCATTATATAAGAAGATGGAAGCTTACACAACATTTAAATGTTCATCATACTACAGTTTCTATAATTAAATGAGCCATCAGCCTCTTCCATAGACAGTCTTTTGCATCTCTGGCTTTTGAGTGTTTTCTCAAAATGCTCAATGTTTAATCAAAGAGTAAACCTGATCATGATTTCATTTTTTAATTATTGAGAAATATAAAAAACACACATGATGTGTGAGCCATTGAGTTTATGGTTTTTTTATGAAATTAACTGAATAGGGTAAGGCAATCATGAATGTCAGATCTATGCACACTATTCTGGGCAACATTTGGCTGTTAATTATAATACTTTATCATCAGTGGGCAATATAACTAGCATATGTGATCCTGATCATCTTATCTTTTTTCTTTCTGGTTTACCTATTGTGGCCATAAAATCTTTTTTAAGGATTTATTTTTTAAATAAAATCAAATATCAGAGACAGATTTGGTAAACATGTATATCTGTATTCACCTGTGAATATGCATAATGTTAAAGCTCAGTTAATCCATAATTAGGGAATGGATTCCAATTGTAGACTAAACTGACCTCAATGCACAGGGATACACTTCCTTTAGGTCATGAGTGCAGAGATTAAGGGTATGTACTACCTCTTTAGTATTGTTCACTTATTTTATGTTTACACTGGCATGTCACATATTTACATTGGGTTTATCTGACCAAGATAATTTTTCTTGTAGAAAACATTGTTTGAATACCTCCTCAGTTACATTAACACAAGAATAGCATCCTACTAAATTTGTATGTGCCAGTATTACATGTTGGTAAAATAGAAGAGTCTAAAATGTAAAATGTATGAAAAAAGTTTATGGAGTTTTATGTTAAAAAAGTGGGTGATGAGTCAGTTGGAAGAAAATGATACCAGTTTGTGTTTATGTCTATGAGATGAATAATAATTTCTCTTTCTTCCTAGTCATTTCATGTCATCTAACTAATAAAGATCAAATATACACAAAATCAAAATATAGATAGTCTAGCAATTGATAAAATAAGCAGATATAATGAATAAAATTAAAGGAAAACAAAAGTGGTGAATGTGATGTAAGTGTCAGAGAATAAACAGATTAGACATATAGAGAAAGGAGAAACACACTTCTTAAATAACAGTAAATGTGAGCTAGTGGGCAACACTTATTAAAAATTGTTGCCAATTATCACATTACAATTGTCTCTCAGGCAAGTGACTACTGAAGTAAGCAGTCACCAGTTTTAGGGACAGCCACAGTTCTCAATGAGTGCAAACATACCATTTACAGTCCATACAATCCTTCTTTGTTCTAAAGAAAGTGAATAAATGGACTTTGAAATTAAAGGCCAGTGATTATACATGCATACAGTAAAGTGTGGAGATAGAGGAACACATATGATGTTCTAAGTAGACAGGTTTCCTACTTCCATCCTTGATGTATCTTTAGAAGGCACAGTGTAAGTACATGCAGGTCATCTGAGAGAGTAAATGAATATCTATGTGAAAATTTTCTGCAGCTAGTGTGCCAAAATATTATTTGTCCTAGCAATGTGTTAAAAACTACACATTGATGGCATATCCATCGGCTGACTCTACTCTATGGCCATTTTTTGTACCCACTTAGGGTGACATTCATTTAATTAGAATTTTTTTTTTGATGAGACATCACCAGATATTGTGATATGGAAAATGTGATGAGGCAGACCATATATGATGCAACAATGTATGGTCCTTTCTTTTCTCAGCTTCCAGGTTTGGAAGTTAGAGGGTAACTGGGGGGAAAACAAAACACTCTCTGGACAAATTAAAAGTAGAAAAATGGCATTGACTTTCTAAAAGAATTTGGAGATGATTTTTGATGTGCGGGTTGGGAGAACAAGGCAGAAGTTTCAAGGCATTGCTTTGATCCTCATCCTCTGACCCCTCATGAAATATCCCTGATGACATTTATGTAGAAAGCATAAGGCACTTACCTTACTTTGAAAGGTTGTATGAACTCTGTTATCTCCACTGGCCCATGTACTGCATCAAGTATGAAGGCACATGACTGAAATATTCCATCCTTGTCTTCACTCTGCTTCATTGTCCAAAAGCAACTAGGATGAATGGAACTTGACATGTGAAGTGGGATGTTCAGGAGCAAGAAGAATAAAATCAAAGTGAACATATTTTTCTGCTCTAACCCTGGGAAATTTGGATTGTGACGTGCCATGCTGATCAGAATATCAAATGGGCACCCAGATATCTCCACATGCTTTTATTTCTGTGGCTAATAAGAGACCACTTGTGATTTCATAATTCATTTTCTTTTTTTGCAGTTGTTTCCTCACCCATTGAGAATACTTTTAAACTCTCTTCCCTGGGGCTCTTCATCTGATGTCCACAGTCTACAACATTCAATTTGGATGATAAATATATAAGATGATAATTCAGCTAGTCTTATGACATCATTTATCTTTTTGGATAGTAAAGCCCCAGGGAAGATGACATTTTGGGAAAGTTTGGTGCCATGACTGCCTCAGCAATTTGTTAGTGTTAACAGCTTTAGAAATGATGTCAGTGTATTTTGTTAGATTATCCACAGTGAGAAATGCATTAATGGTTCAGGGGGACTCACAAATTAACAATTCACAGTTTCACCCTGGAATTGTATCACAAAGTCCATGTCATGGAAAAGCAGCTTCATGTTTAGATTATCTGAGTTACACACAGCATTTAGAGTGTGGCCTACTTTATACCAGTATCAGTTACAGAATATCTAACCAAAGCCTGTGATGCCCTTGTCTTGAAAACCAATAATCAGTACAAATTGTTTAATTTTCTGAATCCTGCTGTTCCAAAACTATTCAACTCATCAAAGAACCACAGTTCATTTACAAATTAAATGTTGATTTTTTTAAATATTCAAAGAGCTCAGAAAGAACACCTAACCTGTATGCTTCATTTCATACACTATATAAGTCCTATCATTCCTCCTCACAACCAATCATTATTCATGAGAAGATACATTGAATATTTGATTTCTAAACCAAGATTCCCCTCCATGATTCAGTCTAACAGATCAATACCATGTGTTGACTGATTTCTTCTTGTTTATCTGTGTTTTTTAATGTGGTTTTTATTGGGTATGTTAGAAGCAAGCAGAAACTGGGAAGTGACCCTGTGTTTTATGTATAAATTTTTCTCATACAATTTTCCTACTCATCTACTTCACTTGCATTCTGGAACCTGCACTGCCCCTGTGATAATGTTCGTTTGAGTATGGGATAGAGAGCCTCTCTCAGTGGATATGAACTGCAGAGAATGTAAGAAAAATATAGGGTAAGTCTTTGCTGTTTGTTGTGATTTATTATCTGAGATGAAGCAAACAGGACTACTGTTCTCTTCTCCATCTTATTGCACATTCAATACTAAACATTTAAAATGTTCATGACTCCTTGTTTTGTGCAAGTTGCTGTCCCTAATACCAGAGAAGGACACAACTAGTGCTGTGTTATTTTTTATTCTTTGCAGTTCTCAAATACTGATATTATATTCATAAAAATTCTCTTTCTTCCTCCTGCTTACACCCATAAAAACACAATCACACTCAAATTCCTGAGTTTACACAAATGTAAACATATACAAATACATACACCTTACCAATTCGACTTAGAGTTGTTTTATTTCAATGTATTTGGGCTGGAAAATTTGAATTAGAAAATATATCAGAGATCTGATCCCAATATAGAAACAGTCTTTATATCTCATAGAGGCAACATTCCTAAAAGAGACAAAGACCTCAGGAGACACTGAATGCATGTGATCTGTGATTTAAAAATGCATTCAGCAAAACTATGGTTAATGAATATATCTTCTATGAATTCACCAATATAAATCCTTTCATCATTGCCTCCAAAATACACTACAAAATCTGTGTTTCCTGAAAACACAACCAATGATCTATCTCATCAATAACCTTAAATGAACATAAAATGATTCTTTGGTTTTGTTCCACATATAAAAATAAACATTATGAAAAGGAAGCATTACTATGCAGCAATATTTTTTAAATACATCCTCAACAGCAAAATTCGAATATTTCAGTGCTTCTTCAACACACTTAATGGAAATATTCTGAAAATATCAATGCTAAATCTGTACTAATCATACTTTCTTTTCTTCATGAGTTGTGGATCAGTGTGTGAAGTGTCCAGAGGACCAGTATGTCAACACAGAGTGGAACCAATGCAACCATAAACTTATGATCATGATGAACTATGAAGACCACCTGGGGATGGCTCTTGCCGTAATGGCCTTGTAGTTTCTATGCTTCCGCAACTCTGGTTCTGGGGGCCTTTTTCAAGCACAACAACACCTCCGATGTGAAGGCCAACAACCAGAAACTCAGTTACATCTTCCTTATCTCACTCATTTTTGTTTCTTGTGCTCCTTGCTCTTCATTGGCCATCCCAACTCAGCTACATGCACCCTGCATAAAATCACATTTGGAGTTGTAGTCATTGTGCATGTTTCCACTGTGTTGGCCAAAACTGTGACTGTGTTGACGGCTTTAATAATCACAGCCTCTGGAATAACTATAAGGTACTTTCTGTTTCAGGGCCACTAACTACATCATTGCCATATGTACTCGGATCCAAGCTATTTTCTGTGCAGTCTTGTGAGGAGCTTATCCTTCTTCTGTTGATATCAATACACATCTGATTATGGCTACATCATCATTGTGTGCATCAAGTGTTCAGTCACTGGCTTACACTGTGTCCTTGAGTATGTGGCCTGCCTGGCTCTGGGGAGATTCACTGTGGTTTTCTTGTCCAGGAATCTGCCTAACACATTCAATGAAAACAAGTTCTTGACATTCAGCATGCTATTGTTCTGCAGTGTCTGGGTCAATTTTCTACCTTTGTACCATAGTACCAAGGGCAAGATCATTGTGGCTTTGGAGATTTTCTCCTTCTTCCACTGAAGGCCTGCTTGGATGCATCTTTATCCCCAAGTGCTGCACAATTTTGTTATGAATAGACAGACATTGTTTTCAAAAGATCACAGAGAAATCATCTTCCTGAACTCATATTTAATAAATTCTCACTGGCAAATATATAGTTGGTTCATAGCCAAAATATACTGGTTTACATTGCAAGTCCTATCTCTTATAAAATGACTTTCACTATTTTCTCTATTGATGTTGCCTAGCAATATCATGTCTAGTATTGTTTCCTATATTGTCTCTTATAACCTACTCAGCCTTACATTTCCTAAGACCTAGCCATTGGGCAATAGTACAGAGTGGAATAATCTTCTCTGCTCTAAAATGCAGAAGTGCTCAACATAATTTCAAACTTCTTCTTTAATATCAGACTGAACACTTGATTTTGATACAGTTGAGGAGTGAGAGAAAAAGGATATTTGTGAAAGTGTAAAGTTTTTGTCAATGAGGGTAAAACAATATACCTCCTTGCAAAATCATGGGAAGAGGATTCTGATGCATCCTAGGAGTTAGAACAGAAGAAACTTAGAAGATACTGGTATGTTTTGATAAACAGATGGAAAGAACATTTCAGAAACTGAATTGATGTTTCTGTAGTTAATATCACATATTTATTGTGCAGAGGTCCTCATATGTATCCCCCAAAAATGCTCTTCACAACCAATTGTATCAATAATTTGAAAGGATCAGATAGATGGCTTCTTTGGGGCTTCAAGATTATCTGAACACACATGTCCACATAACCACACATACACAAACACATAACTCAAGTTACCTATTATTTTTTAAAAATAGAAAAATATTACAAAGACTCTGCACTGGGATTCCACTTTTCAATAGGCTCTTAAGATATCACTGATAGAAATAATCTACAGAGGAAATATGAGATATGAGAAGAAATGACAAGGGCCCTCTTCATGCATATTCAAATTTATTGTTTTTATTTATAATTTAATTTAATTTTACATATCATTCATGAATTCCCTTGTTCTCTCCTCTCCTGCCCCCCTCCGCCGGCTTCCACCCAGCCCATCCCCCCATTCCCATCTCCTCCAAGGAAACGACCCCCCTACGGATTGAGTTCAACCTGGTAGATTCATTCCAGGCAGGTCCAGTCCCCTTCACCCAGGCTGAGCCAAGTGTCCCTGTATCAGTCCCAGGTTCCATACAGCCAGCTCATGCACTGAGGACAGGTCCCAGTCCCACTGCCTCGCTGCCTCCTAAATAGATCAAGCTAATCAACTGTTTCATTATCCAGAGGGCCTGATCTAGTTGGTGGTTCCTCAGCTATTGGTTCATAGTTCATGTGTTTCCATTCATTTGGCTATTTGTCCCCTTGCTTTATCCAACCTTGGTCTCAACAATTCCAGCTCATACAAAACCTCCTTTTCTCATAATTGAACTCCTAGAGTTCCACCTGGGGCCTGACTGTGGATCTCTGCATCTGGTTCCCTCAGTCATTGGATGGGGTTACTAGCACATCAATTAGGGTGCTTGGCCATCCTATCACCAGAGTAGGTCAGTTCGGGCTGTCTCTCGACCATTGCCAGTAGTCTATTGTGGGGATATCTTTGTGGATTTCTGTGGACCTCTCTAACACATTGCTTCTTCCTATTCTCATGTGGTCTTCATTTCTCATGAACTTTTATTGCTTGTTCTCCCTTTCTGTTTTGATCCAACTGGGATATCCTTCTCCCCTAAGTTCTCTTTCCCTCAACCCTTGCCCTTCATTATCCCCACTCACATCCAAGTTCTATATGTATATCTCATCCATTTCTTTGTCAATGGATGGCCCTTGTGCCTTTCTTGGGGTCCTGTTTTCTAGGTACCATCCCTGGAGTTGTGAGTAGCATTCTTGTCATCTTTGTTTTACATCCAGTATTCTCCTATGAGTGAATACATACCATGTTTGTCTTTCTGAGTCTGGGTTACCTCACTCAGGATGATTTTTTTCTAGATCCATCCATTTGCCTGCAAACAGCATGATGTCATTGTTTTTCTCTGCTGAGTAGTGTTCCATTGTATGTATGTACCACATTTTATTTATTCATTCTTCAGTTGAAGGGCATGTAGGTTGATTCCAGGTTCTGGCTATTACAAACAATGCTGATATGAACATAGCTGAACAAGTGCCCTTGTGGTATGATTGAGCATTTCTTGGGTATATGAACAAGAGTGGTATAGCTGGATCTTGGGGGAGATTGATTCCCAATTTTCTAAGAAAGCACCATATTGATATCCAAAGTGATTGTAAAAGCTTGCATTCCCACCAGCAGTGGAGGAGAGTTCCCCTAGCTCCACATCCTCTCCAGAATAAGGTGTCTTCAGTGTTTTAGATCTTATCCATTCTGACACGCATAAGGTGCTATCTCAGAGCCATTTTGGTTTTATCTCCCTGATAATTAGGGATGTTGAGCAATTCCTTAAATGTCTTTCAGCCACTTGAGGTTCCTCTGTTGATAATTCTCTGTTTAATTCTATAGCCCATTTCTTAATTGGACTGTTGGGCATTTTGATGTCTAATTTCTTGAGTTCTTTATATATTCTGGATATCAGTCCTCTGTTCGATGTGTGGTTGGTGAACACATTTTTCCATTCTGTAGGCTGTCACTTTGCCTTGTTGACCATATTCTTTGCTCTACAAAAGCTTGTCAGTTTCAAGAGGTCCCATTGATTGATTGTTTCTCTCAGTGTCTGTGCTACTGGTGTTATATTTAGGAAGTAATCTCCTGTGCCAATGTGTTCAAGATTACTTCCTACTTTCTCTTCAATCAGGTTCAGAGTAGCTGGATTTATGTTGAGGTCTTTGATCCACTTGGATTTGAGTTTTGTGCACGGTGACAGATATGGATCTATCTGCAGCCTTCTACACATAGATATCCAGTTATGCCAGCACCATTTGTTGAAGATGCTTTCTTTTTTTCCATTTTAAATTTTTGGCTTCTTTGTCAAAAATTATATGTTCATAGGTGTGTGGATTAATGTCAGGGTCTTCAATTTGATTGCATTGGTCCACATGTCAGTTTTTATGCTAGTATCAAGCTGTTTTTATTACTATAGCTCTATAGTAGAGCTTAAAGTTAGGGATTGTGATGGCTCCAGAGGTTGTTTTATTGTACAGGATTCTTTTGACTATCCTGGGTTTTTTCTTTTTCCATATGAAGTTGAGTATTATTCTTTCCAAGTATGTGAAGAATTGTGTTGGGATTTTGATGGAGATTGCATTGAATATGTAGATTGCTTTTGGTAAGATTGCCATTTTTACTATGTTAATCCTGCCTATCCATGAGCATGGGAGATCTTTCCATTTTCTGACAACTTCTTCAATTTCTTTTTTCAGGGACTTAAAATTCTTGTCATATAGGTCCTTTACTTGTTTAGTTAGTGTTACCCCAAGGTATTTTATATCATTTGTGGCTGTTGTAAAGGGTGATGTATCTCTTATTTCCTTCTCAGCCTGTTGGGCAATTGTATATAGGAAGGCTACTGATTTTTTTGAGTTGATATTGTATCCTGCTATGTTGCTGAAGGTGTTTATAAGATGTATCAGTTACTGGGTGGAATCTTTGGGGTCACTCAAGTATACTATCATGTCATCTGCAAATAGGGAAATATCCCTTAATATCAATGGAATTAATTCACCTATAAAAGACACAGGCTAACAGAATGGATATAAAAGCAGGAACCATCTTTCTGCTGCATTCAAGAAACACACCTCAAATTAAAGATAGACACTACCTAAGAATAAAAGGTTAGGAAAATCAAATGGTCTTAAGAAACAAGCAGGTGTAGCCATCCTAATATCCAGCAAAATAGACATCAAACTAAAATCAATCAAAAGAGATCAAGAAGGGCATTACATACTCATCACAGGAAAGATCCACCAAGATGAAGTTTCAATTCTGTACATTTATGCCCCAAACACAAGGGCACTCACATTTGTAAAAGAAACATTACTAAAGCTTAAACCACATATAAAACCCCACACATTAATACTGGGAGGCTTCAACACCCCACTTTCACTGCTGGAGAGATCTCCCAATTGAAACTTAACAAAGAAAAAAGGACTTAACTGATGTTATGACTCAAATGGACTTAATCAATATCTGCAGAACATTCCATCCTAACAAAAAAGAATATACCTTCTTCTCAGCACCCCATGGAACCTTTTCTAAAATCGACCACATACTTTGTCACAAAGCAAATCTCAACAGATACAAAACAATTGGAATAACCTCCTGCATTTTATCAGACCATCATGGTTTAAAGTTTGATTTCAATAACAACAAAAACTATAAAAATCCTACAATCTCATGGAAACTGAATAATGCTCAACTGAATCACAAGTGGGTTAAGGAAGAAATAAAGAAAGAAAATAAAGACTTCCTAGAGATCAACAAAAATGAAGACACCACATACCCAAACTTATTGGACACTATGAAAGCAGTGCTAAGAGGAAAATTTATAGCACTAAATGCCAACATAAAGAAGGTGGAGAAATTTCAGTTGACAGGCAGCAGCTGTAGTGGTGGTTGTCAGAGACATACAGGCCTTGCTGCAGCCAGCAGAGACAGACAGGCCTGTCCGGGATCTGCAGAGGTAGACAGGCACAGCGGTGGCAGCCAGCAGAGACAGACAGGCCCGGCAGAGGCAGACAAGCCTGGTACAGAGGCAGGCAGCCCCATCAGGTGGCAGTCAAAATACAGTTGCAATAAAGACCAGACACTGAGCTATTACCCACTGAAGAGCTAGTGAAAAAAAGCTCTTAATCAAGAGCTTGGAACAGGGACACGTTTAACCCCAACACCTGGGGAATAAGCTATCTCTGTGGGATGGAACCAGACCAAATCTGAACACTCCATCTGAGGCCAAACCAGGGCCCAGCTGCTGATCCTGCGAAACCCACCAACTTGGAGGTGTTGGTGAGAGTACCTCACTCAGCTGAAATCTATCCGGAAGAGGATTCAGATCCCTACAGTTTGAAGTCTGAAGAAACAAGATCAGGTGAGGAGTTGATGAATGAACAAAATGGGACCTGGGATCACAGAAGAAGGTGCTGCCCAGCCAGCAAACCAGATTACCAGAATCATAAGTATATACTTCCCTGACTGAGATCAGCTGCTCCTGAAGAAACAGCCCAATAGCACCAATTTAACCAAGAACTCCTAGAGAACCAAGACTAAAAATTAGAACAAGAGAGGCAATCTCAGACACAGACACCACCTGCACCGAGGAGAGGAAGAGAAGAGTAGACGCCAGTGCAAAAATACAGGCAACAACATAAAGACCCATATGGCAACATCAGAACCAAGTGATTCTACACCTGCAAGACCTGAACATACCAAGACAGAAGAATCAGAAGAAATCAATCCTAAAAATGACTTTCAGAAGATGATAGAGGCCCTTAAAGAAGAAATAAAAAATTCCCTTAAAGAAGAAATAAAAAATTCCCTTAAGGAGGAAATGAAAAACTCCATTAAAGAGAAAATAAAAACTTCCCTTAAAGCAGAAATAAAAACTCCATTAAAGAGGAAATAAAACTTCCTTTAAGGAAATGAAAAACTCCATTAAAGAGGAAATAAAAAAACTCCCTTAAAGAAATGGAAGAAAAAACAAACAAAAAATGGGAAGAAAGCCAAGGAAAAGCAATTAAACAGATGAAAGAAACATTCCAAAATCTGAAAAATGAATTTGAGACAATAAAGAAAACACATGCTGAGGGAATGCTGGAAATAGAAATCCTGACTAAACGAACAAGAACTACAGAAGCAAGCATAACCAACCAATTGCAATAGATGGAACAGAGAATCTCTGACACTGAAGATACAATAGAGAAAATACATTCGTCAGTCAAAGAAAACACTAAAGACAAAAAAGTGGTAACACAAAACGTCCAGGAAATTTGGGACACCATGAAAAGACCAAACCTAAAAATAATAGGGATAGAAGAAGGAGAAGAATACCAACTCAAAGGCACAGAAAATATATTCAACAAAATCATAGAAAAAAATTTCCTAACCTAAAAAAAGAAATTCCTATGAAGATACAAGAAGCTTACAGAACACCGAATAGGCTGGATCCAAAAAAAAATTCCCCTTGCCACATAATAATCAAAACACTAAACACTCAGAACAAAGAAAAAATATTAAGAGCCTCAAAGGAAAAAGACCAAGTAACATATAAAGGCAAACCCATCAGAATAACACCAGACTTTTCAATAGAGAATATGAAAGCTAGAAGGTCAAGGACAAATATTATGCAGGCACTAAGAGATCACGGATGCTAACCCAGACTCTTATACCCAGCAAAACTCTCAATCACCATAGGCAGAGTAAACAAAATATTCTAGGATAAAACCGGATTTAATCAATACCTGTCCACAAACCCAGCCCTATAGAAAGCACTAGAAGGGAAAATCCAACCCAAAGAAGCTAAACACATCCATGAAAAATCAAGCAATAGATAATCCCACACCAACATACACCAAAGAAGGACAACACAATACAACCACAAAAAATAACAGGAATTAACAATCACTGGTCATTAATATCCATCAATATCAATGGTCTCAACTCACCTATAAAAAGACACCAGCTAACAGAATGGATAAGAAAACAGGACCCATCCATCTGCTGCATATAAGAAATACACCTTAACTTCAAAGACAGACACTACCTCCGAGTAAAGGGCTGGGAAAAGGCTTTCCAAGCAAATGGACCTAAGAAACAAGCTGGTGTAGCTATCCTAATTTCTAATAAAATAGACTTCAAACTAAAATCATCAAAAGAGATCAGGATGGACATTACATATTTATCACAGGAAAAAGCCACCAAGATGAAGTCTCGATTCTAAACATTTATGCTCCAAATACAAAAGCACCCACATTCATAAAAGAAACACTACTAAAGTTTAAAACACACATCAAATCCCACACATTAGTAGTGGGAGATTTTAACAAACCACTCTCACCAAAAGACATATCTACCAGACTGAAAATTAACCAAGAAATAAAGGACCTAACAGATGGTATGACTCAAATGGACTTAATAGATATCTACAGAACCTTCTATCCTAACACAAAAGAATATACCTTCTTCTCAGCACCCCATGGAACCTTCTCAAAAATTGACCAAATGCTTGGCCACAAAACAAATATCAACAGATGAAAAAAAATGGAATAACCTCCTGTATCTTATCAGACCACCATGCCTTAAAGTTAGACCTCAACAACAACAAAAATTATAGAAAACCCACAAACTCATGGAAACTGAATAATGCCCACATGAAACATCAATGGGTCAAGGAAGAAAGAAATAAAGAAATAAAAGATTTTCTAGAATTCAATGAAAATGAAAGTCAACATACCTAAACTTATTGGACACTATGAAAGCAGTGCTAAGAGGAAAATTCATAGCTCTAAATGCACACATAAACAAGATGGAGAAATCCCATACCATTGAATTAAGAGCACAACTGAAAGCTCTAGAACAAAAAGAAACAAACTCACCCAGGAGAAATAGAAGCCAGGAAATAATCAAAATGTGCTGAAATCAATGAAATAGAAAACAAGAGAACAATACAAAAAAAAATCAATGAAACAAAGAGTTGGATCTTTGAAAAAATCAACAAGATAGACAAACCCCTAGCCAAATTAACCAAAAGGCAAAGAGAGAGCACCCAAATTAACAAAATCAGAAATGAAAAGGGAGACATAACAACAGATAATGAGGAAATCCAGAGAATCATCAGAACATACTTCAAAAACCTGTACTCCACAAAAATGGAAAACCAGGAAGAAATGGACAATTTTCTGGATAAATAACACATACCAAAATTAAATCAAGACCAGATAAACCATTTAAGTAGACCAATAACCCCTAAAGAAATAGAAACAGTCATCAAAAGTCTCCCAACCAAAAAAGCCCAGGACCAGATTTTTTCAGTGCAGAATTCTACCAGACCTTCAAAGAAGAACTAATACCAATACTCTTCAAAGTGTTCCACACAATAGAAACAGAAGGAACACTACCAAACTCTTTTTATGAGACTACAATTACCCAGATACCCAAACCACACAAAGATGCAACAAAGAGATCTACGGACCAATCTCCCTCATGAATATTGATGCAAAAATACTCAACAAAAAATTGGCAAAAAAATTCCAAGAATACATCAAAACAATTATCCATGATGGCGAAGTAGGATTCATCCCAGCGATGCAAGGATGGTTCAACATACGAAAATCAGTCAATGTAATACACCATATAAACAAACTGAAAGAAAAAAAAAACACATGATCATCTCATTAGATGCTGAAAAAGCCTTTGACAAAATCCAACACCATTTTATGATAAAGGTCTTAGAAAGATCAGGAATACAAGAAACATTTCTAAACATAATAAAGGCAATTTATACCAAGCCAACAGCAAACATCAAATTAAACAGAGAGAAACTCAAAGCGATACCACTAAATTCAGGAACAAAACAAGGCTGTCAATTCTCCCCAAATTTATTCAATATAGAATTAGAAATTCTACTAGAGCAATAATACAACAAAAGGAGATCTAAGGGATACAAATTGGAAAGGAACAAATCAAACTTTCACTACTTACAGATGATATGATAGTGTACATATGTGACCCCAAAAACTCTGCCAGGAAACTCCTACAGCTGATAAACTCCTTTACTAAAGTGGCAGAAGACAAGATCAACTCAAAAAAATCAGTAACCCTCCTATACACAAATGATAAAAGGGCTGAGAAAGAAGTCAGAGAAACATTACTTTTTACAATAGCCACAAATAATATGAAATACCTTGGGATAACAGTAACTAAACAAGTGAAGGACCTTTTTGATAAGAACTTTAAATCTCTAAAGAAAGAAATATAAAAAGATATCAGAAAATAGAAGGATCTCCCATGCTCATGGATAGGTAGGATTAATATAGTAAAAATGGCAATCTTACCAAAAGCAATCTACAGATTCAATGCAATCCCCATCAAAATTACAACACAATATTTCACAGATTTGGAAAGAAAAATACTCAACTTCATATGGAAAAAGAAAAGACCCAGGATAGCTAAAAGAATCCTATACGATAAAGCAACCTTTGGAGGCATCACCACCCCTGACCTCAAACTCTACTATAGAGCTATAGTAATAAAAACATCTTTGTATTGGTATAACAACTGACATTCCGACCAATAGAATCGAACTGAAAATCCTGACATTAATCCATGCACACATGAACACCTGGTTTTTGACAAAGGAGCCAAAACTATACAATGGAAAAAAGAAATTATCTTCAACAAATGGTGCTGGCATAACTGGATGTCAATATGTAAAAGATTACAAATAGATCCATATCTGTCACATGCACAAAACGCAAGTCCAAGTGGATCAAATTCCTGAACATTAATCCAGTTATACTAACCTTAATAGAAAAGAAAGTAGGAAGTACTCTTGAATGCATTGGCACCGGAGACCATTTCCTAAATAAACACCAACAGCACAGACCCTGAGCACAACAATTAATAAATGGGACCTCTCAAAATTGAGAAGCTTTTGCAGGGCAAAAGACACAGTCAATAAGACAAAAAGACAGTCAACAGAATGGGAAAAGATCTTCATTAACCCCACATCTGACAGAGGATTGATCTCCACAGTATACAAAGAACTCAAAGAAAGTAGATATCAAAAAATACTAAAACAGTCCAATTAAAAATGGGCTAAAGAGCTAAACAGAGAATTCACAAAACAAGAATCACAAATGGCTGAAAGACATTTAAAGAAATGCTCAAACATCCTTAATCATCAGAGAAATGCAAATCAAAACGACTCTGAGATACCACCTTATACCTGTCAGAAATGGGCTACGATCAAAAAACACCAATGACAGTCAATGTTGGAGAGGATGTGGAGCAAAGGAAATACTCCTCCACTGTTGGTGGGAATGTAAGCTTGTACAACCACTGTGGAAATCAGTATGGGCGGTTTCTCAGAAAGTTAGGAATCGAACTAACCTCAAGACCCAGCCATCCAACTCTTGGGCATATACCCAAGGAATGCCGATTCATACCATAAATATACATGCTCAGCTATGTTCATAGCACCACTATTTGTAATAGCCAGAACCTGGAAAACAACCTAGATGCCCGTCAATGGAAGAATGGATGAAAAAAATGTGGTATATATACACAATGGAGTACTAACTCAGCAGAGAAAAAACAATGAAAGCATGAAATTTGAAGGCAAATGGATGGAACTAGAAAAAAATCATCCTGAGTGAGGTAACCCAAATCCAGAAAGACAAGTTTCATGGTATGTACTCACTCATAAGTGCATTCTAGGTATAAAATAAAGAACAGTCAGACTATAACCCACAGAACCATGGAGGCTATATATAATATATAATATATATATATATATATATATATATATATGACCAAAATATAAATTTTAGTTTTACTCATTATGAGAAGCCTCAATGAAACATCTCACTATTAAGATAAGAATACATACTCTATCAAGATGATAATAGAAAAAAAATAAATTTTAAACAATAAAAAATAAATAAAAAAGAGAAAAACTTGAAATATTAAACAAAACAAAACATTTTACAAAATTAATAAAAAGGGAGAACTAGGGACTCATCATCCCTCTACACATTCTATTCTTTCCCTTGTTTTATATATTTTAAATTTTTTATTGGTAGATTCTGCTGGAGTTTATCAGTGGATTTTGCTGGAGGATCCAATGCAAATAAGTAACTGGAGGGCTCCTGTTGCAGATCACCCTGTGGAGCGATGAAAGGATCTTTTCTACTAGCATTGGGAGGAGACCCGATCTAGTTTTGGTGTGGCCCCGGAGAATTGGTTTATGTCTTTCCTCAGGACAATGAGGTTGCTCTTTGGATTTGTGAGCACTGAATGTGCCCTGTGGCTGCTGCTGAAGCCCAACATGACAGAGACCTAATGGGTCATCATGAAAAAATCTACCCTTCTGATGGCAATGGAGATTGAGAGACCAATATGGCCAGCTTTGGCAAGCATTATTGTAAGCCTAGGAACTGTGCCCAAGAGATTGGATTCTCCAGAAGAGCTTCCAGCCAAAAGTCATGCTTGGATCAAGAAAAACGGGCCTTGGCAATTTGTGTTCTGGAGTTGTATCCATGCCAGTGGATGTCCACACATTCCAGAGGAGAATTTGACATTGCTGTTAGAACAATGGCGCACACCGCTGCTACTGTTTCTGGGATTACCATTTCATAATTGCTTGCTACAGCTAACGCAGTGGAGAACCTGGCAACAAAAGTAGCTACTACAGTTAGTTAATCTTTCATTCTATTGGGCATGATAAAATTTAATCCAGTAGATATATACATCTTGATTGGCTTTTGAAAATTATAGAAACAATGAAAGCATAAAATTTGCAGGCAAATGGATGGAAATAGAAAAAAATTATCCTGAGTGAGGTAACCAAAACCAGAAAGACAGTCATGGTATGTACTTGCTCATAAGTGGATTCTAGATATAAAATAAGGAACAATCAGACCACAACCCATAGAACCATGGAGGCTATATATATAGCATGGAGGTCCCTAGGACGACTGTGGGTTATAATAAATTTCTGTTTTACTTAATTATTGAAAAAAATAGCCAAATGAATGGAAACACATGAACTATGAACCAAAAACTGAGGGGCCCCTAGCTGGATCAGGCCTCTGAATAGGTGTGACAGCTGTTTGGCTTGATCATTTGGGAGGCAACTAGGCAGTGTGACCAAGTCCTGTGCTCATTGCATGAGTTGGCTGTTTGAAACCTGGAGCTTATGCAGGGACACTTGGATCAGTCTGGAGGAAGGGACTGGACCTGCCTGGACTGAGTCTACCAGGTTGATTGCAGTCCTTGGGGAGGATTTGCCCTGGAGGAGGTGGGAATGGGTGTGGAGTGGGGTAAGGGGAGGGAGTGGGGGTGAGAATAGGGGAACCGTGGCTGATATGTAGAACTGAAGGGTATTGTAAAATAAAATAAATAAATTTAAAAAAATTATAAATTTATAAACTCAAGTTCCAGTTGCTTTTGGGATTCTATCTTACATGGACTCCAACATATAGTATGGCTCAATAAGGAAGGGAATGGCTCAGTTGCCTTTAGCCTACTCTATATGGGTGAGATAGGACCTCTGTTGGTCTTTTCTGTATCGAACACACAGATTGCAAGCCCAGTGCCACTTTGAGATCTTTGGCAACAATTAACCATGCAGCTCACACATGATTGAGCTGGTATGATAATGAGTATTCAGAGATGGGTAATACCTGGGGGCACTCACCAACCTAAGACAGAGCACCTGTGTGGATTGGGCAGGCATCTCCATGACAGGTAAAGTGACCTGCTGACGTCCACGCAACCCAAGTCAGAAGCTCATTTTTTAATAAAAGGGGGATCTTGGCCCCGCTTTGGGTAACTGTTGCCTTGCCTGTGTACCTTGACCTTGATATCCTCCCAATGCTAATTCCATGCCAGGTTCCACCATCCTGAATGTTTAAGGAAAGTACCTTGTCTGTGTATCAT
>NW_023504402.1:0-17000 GCF_004664715.2 Peromyscus leucopus
TACCTTGACCACTGCCATTACTCCAATCCTTTCACTAAGATTCTTTCACACAGTTATGACACAGTAAGACTCTGTCTACCACAGTATGTATTCCTTCTAGAGATGGTAAGACTACAAAAGCTTTTTTAAAACTTGCAAAATCTGAGTTTTAATTTTTCTTCTATAAAGACCTATCAGCTTGAGCCTGAGAGATAACTCAGTCATTAAACTAGGCTCACAATCAAACAGATCTATGTGGTGGTATTCTAATTGTACTGAAATGTGATTTTGATTGTATGTTAATAAATAAAGTTGCCCGGGGGGGTCAGAGCTATTAGAGCCATAGAAAGAGCATGGCAGTGGTGGCACACGCCTTTAATCCCATAGATCTCTGTGTATTCAGGGATACAGCCAGCATTAGAGACATACGCCTTTAAGACCTAGAGGGCTGTACATACAGACAGTGACGAGGCAGTCACGTGTTTGGGTTTACAACCAATGAGAAGGCAGAACAAAAAGACTATGAAAAGACGGACACACAGGAAGTAGCTCTCTTTCGGGAAGCTAGGACCACCGCAGGAGGAAGGGTGAGATTTTAGCTCTGAGCTCTGACCTCTCGGCTTTCTCTTTTACATTGGTTCTGTGTTTCTTATTTAATAAGACGGTTGGTTACATATACAGATCTATAGGCTTTCACAAATGTATTATCATGCATTTACCATTAAGGTATTAAACAGAATATTTTGTCTTCTATCCTATAGCCATTCAACACTCACTCCATCCTCCAAACTCTGGCAACAATTTTAGTTTTCTTGCCTTTTATAGATTTTCATGTAATTGAAATCATACTTATGTTTTCAGTCTTTTAATAGTGGCTTCTGTCATTCAAAACCTAGATTTAACACACACGTATGCCTATTTATAGCTTAATAGGCAATTTTCATTTTATAGTTAATTAAATTCCTATTTGCTTAGCTGTTTGTTCACTGAAAAATTATCTTTTCAATTTCTGATTATTATGAATAATGCTGTTATTCACATTCATGTGAATGATGTAAATATTTAGGAGTGTAATAATGGAGCCATATATATTAAGATTTATAAAAGTATGTAACTTCTAAGAGACTTTCAAACTATCTTCAAAGCTGTATTAATTTACATTTTTATGACTGATGAATGAAACTGCTACTTTGCTCTTTACCAGAATTTAATGTTAATAGGTCTTAGATTTTAACTATTTTAATAATTTATTGTTATAGTTTGCAGTTTGCTAAAAACAAATGAAGATGGGCATTTTTCATATCCTTATTTCACATCTATATAGCTTTCCTGATGTAATGGTTTTTCATATCCTTCTGATTGGGTTGTATGTTTTCTGAAATAGTGTTTTGGAAATTTAAGGTACAATTTCTTTATCATATATACATTTAGAAATGTTTTCTTCCAGTATGTGATTTGTAGTTTCATTCTCTCAACAGGGTATTTCTTATAGCAGAATGTTTTCATTGTAATTAACTTCAAATCACAGATCACACTTGAATCTAAAAAAACACCTCAAATAAACCTCCCTTTTAACTAAAAAAAAAAACACCTCAAGTATCATGAACTTAAGAGGAATTCAGGAAAACATGGAAGGATTGAGGAGAGTTTGGAGCAGAAATGTAAAGACAGTACTCATGGATGGAAATTCTCAAATAATAATAAAGTGTTAAAAAGAATTAAGATAGTGTGATGTTGGTTCAAGTAAAATTACCTAAAATACTGTAACTGAAATCATGGAATAATTATGTGCCTGCATGTGTACATGCATGCATGCGTGTGTGCGTATGCGTGTATGTGTTTATGTGTTTAATGACAAGGATGTCTTTGCTTGGCAGTAGTAAATGGATGATTCATTCAGCAAATCTTTGGGGTAAATGAAAAGCCATGCTCAAAAAGGAATTTGACCTTTATGTCACAACCTACACAAAAATCAACTCCAATGTGGGTCATTAATCTAAATGAGAAAAGCAATCAATAAATACTCTAGGAAATAATAAACATGAATATTTTATGGCTGTAGAATTGGTAGAAAACTAAACAAAACAAACACTAAAGCACTTAATAATAAATGAAAATATTGGCAGGTAATTCTGCATTAAACTGAGATTTTTGGTTATTTTTAAAGTAATGAAAAAAACAAGTCACATTGTGGTAGCAGGTGCTTGTAATGCCTCAAATAAACCAGAGATCCCATTTATAATGTATTAATAATCCCTACAAATCAATAATAAAATGAGATCATGATATAAAAATGTACAAGAGAATGAAGCTGACACTTCATTAAAGTGATTCACAAATAGTCAATAAGCATATAAAATAGCAAGAGACAGATTTTTAAGCATAGGAATATAAATGAATACCAATAGACATTTCCTATAACACAATCAGAATAGCTGGTAAAAATAAAATAATTGCCTGAATCAATTGCTGGTAAGAATACGAAGTATTAGGTTGCTCAATATTTACATAACGCTGGTGGAGTGTTAATCTCCATTGCCACCTGAGAAAACAATATTATCATTGTATTTGAATAAATAATCATAATTTATGCCAGAAATTGCTGTGGGACATCCACATGAATGTTTATGATACAATTATTCAAAATAGCCTTGTCTTGGTCTGCTTTGTGCTATTAAAAAAGAATATGACATTGGGATTTCTAAGGAGAAGAAATGAAATTTATTTTTCACAGACTTGGAGGCTCAGAACACCAATATTAAATAGTACTGGCAACCAGCAAGAGCTTTTTTGCTGTGCCACTCTGTGGCAGAAAATGAAAAGATAAAGAGAAAGAGTAATTTGACATAATTGAGATATAAGCTTAGGCAAGAAAAAGGAATGCAGCAGTACAGGAAATGATGTCAAGAGTTTACAAATTTGATTGTATGAAATTAAAAACATACAAAGCAAGGCAAAGTATCAGCATAGTGGAGGGATAGAATAGAGACTAGGAGAAAATCTTTGCCACCTACACCCAAGACAGGGGGCTAATGTCTGCATAGTATAAATTACTGAAAAGCTGAAACATCAAAATACCCCAAATCATTCAAACATAACAGAGCAACAATGCCCCTATAGATGTCACAGGATAACAAACAAAAAAGCTGGTACTAGAAGAACTTATCTCTTTTGGAGTTGTTGCAAGGGAAGTAAGTTCCAGAAATCCCTAAACATCACAGGCTGTTGTCAATGCTGTTCATTTCCTCCAGAACTAGACAGTAAGATCTTATTGCTGAAAATACTACATACTTGAGTCACAGAACATGAAAAAAATTAAAGTTGCACTACTTGGAAGCTGCATCTCTAGTGGCTTGCTTTCATAGTACTAGAAGTGCTATGCAATCCACTTGAGAAGAAAGGTAATCATAAATCTTACTCAGATGTGAACCCTGGTACAATACCGTATGAACATGATTGACGTAACCAACCCTTTTCAGATTGGATTTAAAACCTTTCCACAAGGTAAAACTCTATACCTAGCACAGCCTAAGAACATATTACTAGAACAGGTCCTAAGTCTTAGGGAAGAACCTATTAATATTATGCTTTGAAATGGGCATAGCCTTGAGCCAATTTCTAATGATTTGTCACTGTACCCATAGGTTACTGCAGTTTAACCTCATCAGAGAAGCTTTCATTAGCAGCTGACAGTAATTCACACATAGACCCACAAATGGTCAAGGTGCAGAGAATAAGAGACAGTGGAATACTCAGCTTTTAAATGGGGCATCTATAATTACCCTTTCCTCCCATGTTTCAGAAAATTAGGGACTCACACAAATCTAAACAAATAAATACAAAGTTTTAAAAATACAAAATCAAAATAACTAATAGATACTTGGAAAAGTGTTCTGCATCCTTAATTATCAGGGAAATGTAAATTGAAACTATACTGAAGGATGACTTCATAGTTCACCAGGTGAAGGCATTTTCTGTGTGAGCCTGGTGACCTGGGTTCCATGCTTAAAATTCCCCTAAATGTGGAAGAGAATCAATTCTAGAAAATATGACTTCTAACCTCCAAATGTGTATCATTGCACATGCCTCTCCAACATGTACGTGCATGATGCATACACAATCATAATAAAAAATAAAACATTTCAAACTTTTTTGAGATTCCATGTCACCCAGTCAAAATGAGTAAAAATAAATCAAATGACAACAAATGCTGATGGAGATGTAGAGAATGAAGACCACTTAGGTTTTGACCATTGTTTATGGACGTGTAAACTAGTGTGGCCACTCTGGAAGTCAGTATGGAAGTTTTATCAATAAAATAAAAATAGGGCCTTGAGAGATTGCTCAGAGGTTAAGAGCACCTGTTCTTCCAGAGGACTAGGTTTTGATTTCCAGTACCTACATCAGATGGTTCATGGTAACCTATAACTCCAGCTCCAGGGAATCTGATGCCCTTTTTGGCATCCACAAGCATCTGTGTACACCTGATGCACATATCTACAAGTAGGCACACACACACATATACATAAAATGAAAATAAATCTTAAAAGCCTTAAAAGATAGAACGACCATATGAACGATTGTACTAATCCTGCGCATATGTCCAAAGTGTTTAAACTCTACCACAGAAATATGTGCACAGTCATGTTTATTACAACTGTATTCATAACAGTGAAGATATAAAATAAGTGAGGATTCCATAAAAACATGAATAGGCCGGGCGGTGGTGGCGCACACCTTAATCCCAGCACTCGGAGGCAGAGCCAGGTGGATCTCTGTGAGTTCGCGGCCAGCCTGGGCTACCAAGTGAGTCCCAGGAAAGGTGCAAAGCTACACAGAGAAACCCTGTCTCAAAAAAAAAAACATGAATAGATAATAAAATGGTAAATATATACAATGGAAATTTATTCAGCTGTAAAAACCATGACCGTTGCAGGAAAATTGATTCAATTATTATATTCATTGATATATTCCAGTTTCAAAAAGATTAATATGGCATATTTTATATTTGTTTCTTCATTTTAAATTATGTATATGCACATGTTATACACACATATGCACATGCATGATCTTGTATGTGTTTGTACGTGTGGTAGGGTCATGAAACTACAAAAGGAACCACGGGGGTATAAGGGGAAGTTTTGAGAGGGTGGGAAAAAAGATGAAAAAGAAAATGGGGTAAGAGAATGCATGTGATATGAAAGCAGAACAGCAAGAAAGGCAATAAAAGAAGCAAGAATGAGAAAGGAGATGGGGAAGAGGATAAAGTCATAAAGAGGAATGAAGTAATGATGATTGAGGGAAAATGAATGAAAATGGAGATAAACACATTAAATAAATCAAGTCACTTTCAGAAAGACAAACACATTGTCTCTAATCTGTGGGTTCTAAACTTTATAGATACATAAAATCTTATATGTACAGAATGAAAGTATGGTCTGTGGAATGAAGACACAGAGGCATCTTAAGAATGAATTTAGCCTATCATGGCTGAAGGGGGGTCCAACCTCCAAGGACTGAAGCCCTCTTCCCTTTGCCTAGAACATAATTATTTACTCTATTTTACAGTTTAGATAGTTAATTTCCATACCTTCAAAGCAACCAAAAGGAGCTCCCAGAGACCAAATGCCAGGTGCAAATTACTTGATTTATCAGGTACCATGGTTTTCTGGGTTTCCTGTACCAAGTTTGTATAGGCCTTTGATCCTTGGGGGACTCTCTGATCCTTGACTCTCAAACAAGATTCACATAGGTAAGAGAAACAAAAGGTGTGGTTAAACAAAAAGAGATTAGGGCTAGGTGCTGCTCTCTGGAGCCAAGCCAGGAGCTCAGCAGGAATGCCACTACAGATGCCCCTTTTATTAAAAATAAATCAACTATCTTGAAGATTATGTAGCCTTACAGTAAATATAGCCTTTTTTCTATCTATTTGTCTTATAATCTTATGCAAGTATACCAAAACACATTTTTAAAGCCACTATAGCTAATACAAGGGCATTATCTGTTAGAATAAGAAATCTATTAAAGTGATTCGTAGGATTGAATGAGCTATAGTATCTGTTAGATTTCCATCATATCCATTCCTGTTGTATCAGGTAACTTTTTTGTAAGTTTCTTTGATTTATTTCTGTAAATTAAAAACCATTTGAGAAGAATTAGGGTGACCCAATGCATTCTAACCTTTTCCCAAATCATATTTGTTCTCATTAAATCTTAAGGGTGTGATACAATAACAAGAAACATTCCAATCACATTTTAATTTTAACTGTTCTTTAAAATCTCTAACTGATCACCTAACAATACAATAGCTTGTCTTAGTTTAGCTAACTCATTTACTATCTCATTATCAATTTGACTTTGTTCAGTCCAAAGTTTTTCTGAATGTCTATGCCAGTCTCTAATGAATTTAGCAGTTTGGATTTCTTTATGAAGCGCCACTCCAGCTGTCGCTGCCATATCTGTCAATACAATGATTCCCATAATAACTGCAACTACCAGTCCAGCCATATGACGTGTTCTTTTTAATATTCTTTCAATGAGCTTCTGTACCAGGATCAACGCAGGAGAGTCTTGCCATGGCCTCGACAACTTTACCAGTATCCAGATTGTTGGCCTTGCTCTAAGAATATATAAACTCTTAAAGGTCAAATTTAAAACATGCTAGAATTAACACAGGTATGAAGGTACACCGTTCACAAGTGATGCTGTAATTATTTGGGTGCCATTTACAGGCCTCTTTAATAGCAAGTAAGGTAATGGTACACATGCCATAAAAGGATGGCTTTGATTTAGTCTAAAAAACAGTGTACTTATTATCCTTAATGTTAATTTTCCTTCCCATGCCTTAAGAGGTGGAAGCTAATTTCCACAAGTTAGTCTGAATTGAATCGCCAAATTGTAGGAAAGACTTGCCATTCCAACTCCATGCCACCAAATAGGTTCATTAATAGAAGCACTGATTTTCACAGTTTCATTTATATTACACCATTTCCATCTTAACTCTGAGTGAGAATATTTTCCTTGAGGTGAGCCATAAGGGCTCCAATCAAGGATGTCATTGGAGATATTAATTAGCACTCAAGTTTTCTCACTCTTATACTGTTGCCAATGTACCCAGTCAGATTCTTGTTGGTAACCCTCATCTTACAGAACTGTAGATTTATGGAACTAGTAGCATTAATCTTTTGTCCTTTAAAACCAGACACATGAAGCCTATAAAACTTATTATGTAATCTTGGGTAGTATTGACTATGGACAGCCATACTTGAGAGGTAATTTTTAGGCACTGAATTCCATTTCCCAATCAAATAGGAATTCCTTGTGCTCTAACAGTGTAATTGTTAATCATTTACCCTCCTCCATTGGATGAGCAGGACCTCAGTTGTCATAAGGACTAGGTAGTCAAGAAATTCATTAACTACTATAGGAATATTCCATCTCCCCAACTTACTGTCATGTTAATTGAAGGATTGGGGATATAAGCCAATAATTATGATCCATCCCTTTTACCTGTACCGTTACCACAGAAAGTATGGCAAGAAATAAGTTTGTAGATTCAAAGGCTTGTGAGTCACATGAAGTATCATCTCTCTTTGTCACATAAACTCTTAAGCTGTCCAGGTGGAAGATTAGTTGTTGCAAAGGTCTCCTGTGGAACATAAGCATAACCTCGGCCCTAACTTAACACTTTCTCTAAACTACTTTGATGTTAAATATTTATAATACATGGACTGACTCGATTCAGCAATTTTTTAACTCAATTTTGTTCTGTTTCATTAGCATGTTAAAAATTTTTAAAATTAGTAGGTCATTATTTGACTATCTCTGGGGTGTCCTCCTATTCCCCTTCTGTTTAACAAGCATCTCTTTATAAGGTCTAATCTATCTATATAAGTATTTTGTAATTTATGTTCTACCAAGCTAATTGTTTTTCAGCCTCAGCTGTAAACTGTCTTGGACTGTTTAAATCTTGAGTCACCTTGTAAATTTGAAACAAATTAGTTAATTTTTGAGTAGACAATCTAATTGTAGGCTGTAACCAGTTAATATCATCCAATAATTTTTGAAAATCATTAAGAGCAGGCAGTTTATTCTCCCAATCTGTACTTTCATGGCTGAATTGTCAGTTTACTTAATTTATAGCCTAAATAGCTAAGAGAATCTCCTCTTTGTATTTTTTTAGGAGAAATTTGTAATCCAACAGGGTAAATTTTTTTTGTACTACATTAAACATTTTTTTAAGATATCTGTATCAGAAGCAGCCAATAAATATCCATATAATGATAAATAATAGATTGAGGAAATTATTTAATATCATTTTTAGTGGCTGATTTAGAAAATATTGACATAATGTTGGGCTACTGGTAGTGGCCCCTACTCTAAATTTGGATAGCCAATTTTATTTTACTTTTTTTGTACACTGTATATTTGACCTATCCTTTTAATTTTTTTGATGTTCTTTTATTAAACATCAATTTAAACATCAACTATTACACCAATCTACAAGCTGTTTTTGAAATTGTAAGAATATTAATTTGGTCTTGATTGTTAACAAATCTCTTTTTTATAAATTCATGGCTATATCAGCCATATAAGGCTTTAACATTTTTATCTGTTCTTTAGGCTCTAACATTTAATCCATTCTACATTGTTTTACTTGAGATAAGGTTCAAATGTCTACAAATTGAGTGGAGACTTCTTGTAGAGGCCAGCTGAGATCCCAGGATTCTTGTGAAATTATAGATATATCCAGCACCAGAATCCAATAATCCTTTAATCTCAATCCTATTTAATTTTACCTTAATTTAGGCATTTATCATTGATAACTGTTTGTCAAAACATCTTTTCTCCTGTACTTTCAAAGCCTCCAGTTGTACATATAGGCACCATTTTGCATTTAAGATATCACCAGCTTCTATTTCTATGGTCCTTTTTACATATGCCATCTATAAAGGCATTAAATAAAATCTCTATAGGATTTGAAGAGGTAACTTTAGGTAATACTCTTCTAGAGTATTTTTATAAAATCTTAAAAGAAGATCCTTTTTTATAGATTCCCAAGTAACACATTAATGCAACTTGCCAATTATTAACAATATATCAAACAATTTATCTGTATTTTTATTTACTGGAAAAATAATTTTGTAACCTCTTATTAGCAAGAGATTATTTTTATGGGTTTTTATCCTAGCAACACATTTATTAATAAGCTAACAACCCAATCTTTTAGGAGTTATATTTTATAGAATTAAACAAGAATTTCTAGAAAGCAACTTAAAGAGCAGAGCCAATTTTCAGTAACGATCAACAGACAAGAGCCATACCTAATATATAGTTGAAAATTATGAATCCTGTTTCTTTAGTTTATCTACCATGAAAATCAAACATTCATCCAAACATTATTAGACAATCAAAAGAAGAGAACATCATCTATCCATGAATGATTAATATTTCTGGAAATTTAAACAGCATTGACTTAGCATTCCATGTCTTGACTGTAACCCTTCTTTACCAGAAGTTGGGCCTTTTAAAACTTCCTCTTTCTCCCATGAAGGGACTAAAATAATGAGCTATTCCCACCATAAGGGAAAAACAGAAAATATTTCCCATGAAGGGATCTTTAATATCGAGTTATTCCCACTCTGAGGGAAAAACAAAACAAAACATTTAAGCCATAGTTAAGCAAGCAGACACAAAATTCTAAGCTCTGGGCTTGTTTGCTAGTTCAGCCAGCAGCAGTGATGCCCACCTGCTGACTCTTTGTAATTCAGATACCATCACTCTGTGCTTACAGGCTGAAAGACTCATAGTTTTAGCTACCTTGAAATATTATATCAAGAAGAGCCTTTTCTTCCTCTATTACTACTGGAAGAGCTTTTTTTTTCCTTTATTTCTCTTTTATGGGCTTAAATCTTTAGGCCTAGTTTCAATATTTTTCCCCTTTTTTACTGGGAAAATCCTTTTTTCTTGATTAAAATTTTCCCCTTTCTACCGGGAAATTTCCTTTCCTTCCTCTTCTTATTGGGAAGATTTCCTTTTTTTATTTTTTTCCTTTCCTTTTCTCTGTTGAGAAAGGTCTTTTTCCTTGACTTATTTTCTGTCTCAGGAGCCATTTTTTTAATCTTTAAAAATTGTGCAGTTACCACTTTTTATTTTGACAAGCATTTAGCAACTGTACATTTTGTTGCTCCTGAGATGGGGAGTTTAAATTCCCCATGACCTTGCCAATCCTGGAGTCCTCTTGCCCTGAGAGCGCTCCCTCCAGTTCCTAAGATGACCAGCTCCTCTGTCCTTCTGTGGATCTTTTTCCTTCTTCAAGCCCCATGTTGGGCACCAAATGTAGCTGTGTGGTCGCTACACGCAGATCTGTGGAATGAAGACACAGAGGCATCTTAAGAATGAATTTAGCCTATCATGGCTGAAGGGGGGTCCAACCTCCAAGGACTGAAGCCTCTTCCCTTTGCCTAGAACATAATTATTTACTCTATTTTACAGTTTAGATAGTTAATTTCATACCTTCAAAGCAACCCAAAAGGAGCTCCCAGAGACCAAATGCCAGGTGCAAATTACTTGATTTATCAGGTACCATGGTTTTCTGGGTTTCCTGTACCAAGTTTTGTATAGGCCTTTGATCCTTGGGGGACTCTTTGATCCTTGACTCTCAAACAAGATTCACATAGGTAAGAGAAACAAAAGGTGTGGTTAAACAAAAGAAAGATTAGGGCTAGGTGCTGCTCTCTGGAGCCAAGCCAGGAGCTCAGCAGGAATGCCACTACAAAAGTAGAAATAAAACTGTCAAAGGAGACCAATGGGACAGACAGGAGAGAGTGGAAAAATGGAGGGTAGTCAGGCAGGAGGAAATATGATCAAACTTCATTACATATGTTATAAAACTTCAAAATATATTACATGAAAATGGCTTAGCTAAACTTGTAAAACAAAATTAGACATAAGTAAAATAGAAAATTATAGAAGAAAATACAGGCATGACCTGGTAGCCACCTTACTTGACATACTGCATTTCTAAATAAGAATCATGGTACACCATGCTCCTGAGTATTCCCAGAAGTCAGAACACTGAATTCTGAAGTAACATGAGTAGCTGGTAGCTGACTTGCTGACATGTCCACACTCCACACTTCTCCTTACTGTGTTTCTTCTGCATAGTGACCCTGGTGATATGAGCACTCAATATCTAATTTGAAGGAATGTGCTAACCAATCACAGTCTATAGGTTTACATGATATAAGTGTTTGCTCACTAGATACAGAGTCTAGAAAATGGTGGCACTCACACCTTTAATCCTAGAGCCTTCTGGAGGCATGGATCTCTGTGAATTCAAGGCCACATTGGAAACAGCCAGGCATGGTGACTCATGCCTTTAATCCCAAGAAGTGAGCCTTTAATCCCAGGGAGTGATGGCAGATAGCTGAAAGGTATATTAGGCATGAAGACCAGGAACTAGAAGCATTTGGCTGGTTAAGCTTCCAGGCTTACAAGCAGTAGTTCAGCTGAGATTCATTCTGGATGAGGACTCAGAGGCATCCAGTCTGAGGAAACAGGATCAGCTGAGGAACTGGCGAGGTGAGGAAGGTGTGGCTTGTTCTGCTTTTCTGATCTTCCAACATTCACCTCAATACCTGGCTCCAGATTTGTTTTTATTAATAAGACCCTTAAGTATTCATGCTACAATAGCTACCACCCCAGAGCTTGATAATTAACCCCCAGATTTTTCTTTTCAGGATCCCGAAAGGAAAGATGCCTTCACCTACAAACAGTAGGAAGCAATTTTAGAAACACAACGTCCATATTCCCAAGAAGTGTGGTGGGTGGTTTATGGTCTTTCAATGGCTTTGGGTTTGGGAGTTGTCATTGTTTAGGATGGTTGGTTACAAGTTGTTATTGTTAATGGTCAGGAAAGAGGCTAAACAAAGATTAGATTTAAGGTTCTTGTTTAAGAAAAAAAGAGGATATAGATATGAGGTAGATTATTGAATCTACTCTGGAAAAAAGAGATATAGAAATGACAGAATAAAGGGTAGATTATTGAATCTACTCTGAAAAAAAAAGAGAGGATATAGATATGATATAGATAAAAAGGTAGATTATTGAATCTACTTTAAAAAGACAACTACTAGTTTTAAATACTTTACATTGGATTGGACTTTTACATATTGTATACAAATTATGTATATTGAGATTGATATTGTTAGAAAATGCTGTACATATATTTCTAATCTTGTTCAAGATATTGTACCTATACAGTTCTTTTAACAATGTAATGCAATTTGCTAATCCTTGAATGTTATTATTACCCACAATTAGAATATAAAGAAATGAAGCTTAGTAGTTAGACATAACAATTGAACTTGTAATCATATTAGGTATGTTTTCAAGGTCAAGCAGAGATATATTTAGATGGACAGGTCATCTTTAAACCCTTCAATAATCTACAGAATATGGCATTTAAAATGTTTTAATAACATAGATTTTTTTTCTTTTTGTTATTGCTATGAGACATGTCTGCTCCTGGCAGCACCAATCTACTTCAGAAAAGATATGGGCATTGAGGAAACTGCATATGGAGTTAATTTTCATTGTTACAAAAGTCAGCCACTGGGCAACAAAGTGCCCTCACATTGATTGCTGACAGTATGCTATCCAAAATGGACAAACAGGTTACAAAACAAAGGACTACTGATCCTTGCCAAGACAAGTATGCTTGCAGCTTTGGCAACAGGCATCCTCTGAGGCAGGACAATATGGCACCATTGCTGACGTGGCTTTGCGATCCAGAAAAGGTACAGTGGCTCTTTCTTTGAAGGCAGCTGAACAGGCATTAGACTGATGGTTTCTGGTGTGCAGTGGAACAGTAGCTGAAACAGTTATTCTTGAAGGAGTAACTTGGCTGATGGAGTCTAACCTCTTAGTGGTAGACTGGCATTTAATAAAAGAAATGAAGCCACCCATAAGCCAAGAAGTGTAGCTAGAGTTTTCCTGCCTTGCCCACAGTCAGTACAAATCTTTGTCACCCGCCAGTCCCACAGCGCTCAGACCCAACCAAGTAAACACAGAGACTTATATTGCATACAAACTGTATGGCCGTGGCAGGCTTCTTACTAACTGTTCTTACAGCTTAAATTAATCCATTTCCATAAATCTATACATTGCCACGTGGCTGGTGGCTTACCGGCGTCTTCACATGCTGCTGGTCATGGCTGCGGCTGGCAGTGTCTCTCCACCTCAGCCTTCTGCTTCCCAGAATTCTCCTCTCTCCTTGTCCCACCTACTTCCTGCCTAGCCACTGGCCAGTGTTTTATTTATTGACCAATCAGAGCAATTTGACATACAGACCGTCCCACAGCAAAGAAGAATGGGCAGCTGAATTTCAAAAACTCCAGCAATTTCCAGAATTTAAAATCCTTAATCATGACAGGACATTGGTGGAATACAAGTTTGTCTGGTACATGGAATACTCACACCAAATGTGAGGTTGACATGTAGGCCTTGTGTACATCCTACTTCACAAATGAGTCTGTCAGATACACTAAGTCTATAGGCTGAATATGATGCCCCAACA
The DNA here is from genome assembly GCF_004664715.2 of Peromyscus leucopus. Classification (NCBI taxonomy): domain Eukaryota; kingdom Metazoa; phylum Chordata; class Mammalia; order Rodentia; family Cricetidae; genus Peromyscus; species Peromyscus leucopus. The sequence continues at coordinate 13,559 of NW_023504402.1, forward strand.
TACAGAGAAACCTTGGGTGACTGTCCAGGCAGCTGTTTCTGTCAACTCACATTTTTTTTTGGGAAGCTGCTTGTTTGCACTTCCTGTTTTACTAGGTAATATTATTTCCTTTTTGGGTCTCTGAGGGTTGAAAGTTAGATAGTTGGAGTTACAGTTTGCCTTGTTCAGAAAATTCAGAAAAGAAACTCACTAAGAGGTATAAAGTGTATAAGTTTGAAAGACATCATAAGATAGTTTTCTGTTGGTAATATAAGTTATGATAGAAAGTGAATTAGGTACATTTGGGACTCACCAAAATAGGATAGACAATGGAATATTTTCTCCGAATTTGTCAAATTCAAATGGACTAGACATTGTTTAGGTATTTATTGCTTGTATATAATGTATTATTGTACTTATTGTATATATTGTAATTATTGTACTTATTGTATATAGTTTTTCTTATATTAGTTATAACCTTTTTTATTTTTGTTAGACAAAAAGGGGGAAATGTGGTGATACTTTATTTGTGCTTTAATAAAATAAAGCTTGCCTGGAGAACAGAGGAAAACCAGCCACTATAGTAAATACAAAATTCAGGTAGCACATTCCCTTAATCCCTGAGCAGACATGTCTCTGTGTGTTCAAAGCCACACTAGGGAACAGAGCCAAGTGTAGTGACACATGCCTTTAATCCCATTACCAACCATAGAGACCTGGAGGTCTGTACAAATAGTGACAGAGCTGTGTAGGAAGAGGAAGTGAGATATCTGGGCTAAGAGAGAAAGGGCAGAAAAACAAGTCATATAAACCCTGGGTAGACAGGAAGTCATGCATTTGGAAGCTGCAGAGTTGGTGAGGTGTAGCATGAATCTTAAAGAGTCTTATTAATAAAATCAAACCTGAGCCAGTTATTGGGGTGAACACTGGAAGGTCAGAGAGACAGAACAAGCCACAGCTTAACCTCACCTGGCCAACTTTTCAGCTGATCTTGTTTCCTCAGACTGGAAGCCTCTGTGTCCTCATATCCAAATTGCTCTCAGCAGAACTGTGCTGCCTCAAAAACCTAAAAGCTTAACCAGCAAATGTTTCTAGTTCTGGTTTTCACGCCTTATATATCTTTCTGCCATCTGCCATCACTCCCTGGGATTAAAGGCTTGCTTTCTGGGATTAAAGGCGTGAGTCACCATGCTTGGCTGTATCCTTGAACACATGGATTTCTGCCTCTGGAATGCTAGGATTAAAGGCGTGTTGCTACCACTGCCTATCCTAAGTATCTAGTGGCCTATCTGTTCTCTGAACCCAGATAATTTTATTAGGGTACACAATATTTTGGGGAATACAATACCACCACAGTGAGGTAAGGTTTGCTGCTGACTTTCCCTATTTCCCTGATCTAAGGCTTTCACCCCTATATTTGGATCCATGTTTTTTTCTTTAATAAGACCTTCTAAGCTTCATGTTATACATGGGTATTGTTGTCTTCTTGAGGGCATCCCTGGTAATGATGGCAGAAAATATATTTGCTTAGTGACATTGTATGTGCTTCAGTTTATATAAGTAAATTCTATGAACAGAAATAAATTAAGTGGAATAAATGAAAATACAAAGAATATAAAGGAACCAAAAGGCTGACTAACTTGAAAAGGTCAATAAAACTAACAAAGTTCTACTCTAGAAAGACAGACAAGTTTAAAAAGAATAATAAATAACAGGAATTACCAATATTGGGAGTCTAATTAGTATTTCATTGAAGACACTGGAGAAACATAAGAAAAAGAGAGTAATAAAACATTATATTCATATAAACTCAAGAACTTATATGATAAAGTATTCCTTTAAAATAAAGCCAGACATTAACAAAATTTATATTCAAATGAAATGAAAAACTTTCAAGTGAATTTAATGGAAAAAATTTTAAGTAGATTAAAACTATTAAAAATATTGAGAATTTCACATATGTATACTGTTAGGGTCCTGGAGAAGTCCACAAAAGACTACCATCCACATATGCATCAGCAAAACGAGTTTATTACCTCAAGAAAGATTCCAGCATACTGGGACAACCATCCTACACCAAAGGCAAAATGGCAACAACCTTGGAAAGGGACATGTGGGCTCCTCAGTTAGGTCATTTTAGATATGATTGGCTTAAGCAAGTGGCAATCATACTAGTACAATCTAATTGGCTAAGGCTAGCAAGGACTGGTTAAGGCTACAGCTTTTCCATTTTGGTGCATACCTGGGCAAGTCCCAAGCTTTGTCCTTATTTGATTATCTCCTTGAGCTGTTGTGGCTAAGTCTGGTGGCCTAGTATGCACTGACTGTGGGGGCTGATTCCAGGATGGTACTGCACATACCAGGCCTCCTTGTCCTTGCTGTTGGGGATGTTGGAAATTGATTCTCCTTTGTTTGTGGCTCTTCCTCAGAAACTACCTGCTCAGTTCCAAGAAGCAGGGCAGCCTGGGGAAAGCCTCAGCGTATGAAAAACAGACAATGGCCCCGCGTATACATCTCGCGGATTCCGTGCCTTCTGTGCACAACTTCAAGTAGTGCACACGTTAGGCCTGCCCTATAATCCTCAGGGCCAAGGCGTTGTTGAAAGAGCCAACAGAAGTATTAAAGAACTGATTCAAAAACAAAAACGGGGGATAGCAGAGCATGCTTCTCCCAGAGAGAAAATATCTCTCGCACTCTTTACTCTCAATTTTTTAATCTTGAATGATGCTGGCGATTCAGCGGCTGACAGACACACTGTGGCACCTCCTTGTCAGGAGGAAAAAGTGATGTGGAAAGATGTATTAAATAACAAATGGCATGGACCGGATCCCGTAATATCGAGATCCAGGGAGCTGTTTGTGTTCTTCCACAGGACAAGGAGGATCCAATTTGGGGTACCGAGTTGTTTGACGCGAATCATCAAGGATGCCTCCGTGGTTGGGCCTGCTGATGCTTCTGCTGAGCCTGCAGCCAGGAATGATGGAACAGAGATGGGGGATACTGTCTGTGTCCCCGAAGCCGATGCCGATACAACATAATGCAAAAGTCTTTCCCAGATACTTTACTCCCAATAGTGCAATTAATCTTCCTTTTGTTGAATTTGGATATGGTATAAGCGACCGTAAGAGAAAACCATATCTTTCCGAGAGAGGATCTTTATGTTTCCAGTTAGATCAGTCTGGGGATGGTATCCCCCTGACTAAGGCTGGGTATGGATGGTTTAAGGGAGATAGAATTTAATTTTGGCATGCTGCCTTGGAGGATGCGTGTTTTGTCTGTGGTTGGTCTGCCGTTTGCGAGCACGTATAAAAAGGACAAGGGCATTATCACTCAAGCATTGGCCGCTTTGGAGTGTGGCTCCTCCCCCCAGATACCTAATATCCACACAGCCTTTGCACCCCCAGGACTGGTTAGTCCATTGCACTCCGGAAGGTGTGTGGACAATTAAGCACAGGATGCCAGG
>NW_023504403.1:0-3753 GCF_004664715.2 Peromyscus leucopus
ACAAATTTCTAACTCCTAAAAGTAACCATTATTGTAAACTTTTGGAAAATACAATATTTTATATATAATGCTATATAATGTATGTTCATGTACCAGAAAGCCAATATAATTTAAATGGGAATATCTCTTACTAAAGTGTACTTTAATATTAAATATCATTATATAATGTATGTATTTTTATAGGTTATAATATTTTTATTAATATGTACAATTTTCACTGATAAAATCCAGGGCTGAGGAGATGGCTCATGGAGAGGTGCCTGCCTCCCAGCATGAGTATCTCAGTTTTGTCCTCAGCACTTAACTACAAAGCTGGGTGTGATGGTTTATCCTTAGGTGGTCACAGGAGGTTTTCTGGGACTTGTCATCCAAACATTCTATCTGAACCTGCGAGCTCCAGGTTCAGTGTGAGACCCTGCCTCAAAAAACATGGTAGGGATCAATTGAGGAAGACACTCTGAACCAACTTTTGGCCTCCATATGCAAGTGCAAACACACACATGTATGCACACACAGTCTCAGCAATTATCATTTCCATTCATTTAAATATTACCCCTTCTCTGTGTTGAACTCACAGTTTGTAGTTATTTAGAAGCCTGTCATGGATGCTGCAGACCTTAACTGAATTGCTTGCTATGGACTACAAGAACTGAACTCCACTAATTCACTGTGTACTTGTTCCCTTTCCACTCTACATCACTTTCCACCCCATTTATTGCCATTCCTCCTCTGACCATGAGATTGCCTCTTCTCTGTCTATGAATTTGAGAAATGACATTTTTTTCTGTGCTCAATTCTGATCTTTTTTTAAAAATGGGATTGAATTTAAGACCTTGCACATAGAAGGCAAACACTACCACAGGCCTGTATGCCTATCTTTATAAAGTTCACCATTTCCTACAGAAAATAAAGTTTTAATTACAGAATTAGATTATGTAATTCCAAAACAAACATCAGCCTCTCCAAGTTCCTCTCCTTGATGCCCAGCACTTATGACCGATTGTAACACAGCAGAATAAAATTGTAAAGGATCAGTGTCTTGAGCATCAATCTCAAGAAAGTAGGAGTAGGGGGGACGAATCAAACCAGCCAACCAAACTGACAAACAAAAATAAGAGAAGAATAAGAGGAGAAGGAGGAAGAAAATGCATCCCTAGCTGGTGGCTTTTATCCAGAGTGGGGACTGTATGATATGATGACCTCATGAATTCTAATGTGAAGATGACCCACGGCACATGCAGGAATTTCACTATTGATGTTCAACAGCATACACCTGAATAAAATGGTAATAATAAGAGCAGACTGTTCAGATGAGGAGCATAGTGTCTGTCACACTTTAAAATGAGGATGGCAGGGCTGCTGAGCTGTATTTTCAGCCACAGGTTTTCTGACACACAGGGATCTTACTAAGGGAAGTTGGGCTGTCTACAGAAGCTTGGTCAAGAGAAGGGGCACCCAGTCCCTGAAGTCAAGCCCCTACTTCCAGCCTCCCTGGGCACCGGACCCCTGAGCTGGGCTTTGTGGTCAGAGGATGCTAAGGTAACTGCTGCAATGTAAACTATTTATATTATGAGAAAAACACATCTCTCAAGCACATACACAAACATCCAGACATAGTCACATAGACAGACATACAACAAGAGACACACAAACACACATTCAAGGACAGACAAATACATGTATATTAACACTCTATGTTATATAAAATGCTCTTTTTCAGTATATGAAGAAGTTCATATACTTATAAATATATTCTACTTAAAACAAATATCATACTTGCTGATGATGTACTGTGATTGTATTAATTCATCCATTACACTCTCTTTTTCCTTTCACTCCTGATGACCCTTCTAGCCACTCCTACTCTCATGTTTCTTCCTTCCCTCCTTCTTGTCTCCTCTCCTTCCTCCAGATTGCTGGGTCAGGTGGTCTTGTGTGTGTAATCCTCTGAGGGACCTCCACAGTATTTGCTAATATCACAGTAAAACCACGTTGTCATGGGCATAGCACAGGGACCCCTTCCTTTCCATCCTAACACTTGTTTCCAGTCTTTCTTTTGGGAAATGGCATTCATTCCCTTGGTTCCAAGGTAAATTTATCTTTTTGGCTTTAATATCCATTAAATATTCTCTGGTGATAGAGATGGTGGCTTTATGCAACCTTTTCTGCTTACATGGATTGGTCAAGTTGAAGGAACCCAGTCAGAGGATGGAGTGTAGGGTAATGTCTGTTCATGAGAACATCACCTCTCAACTCTATGTTCCCTGAGATATCTTTTATCTGGTTGACTCAGATACATGATAGAAATGGGTTGTTCATGAGAAGAAAAGTGAGACAGATCTCTTGGATGATGCAGTGGCCTAATCTTTAACAGGTAGTAGTGATGTTTCAAATCATTTACTAATCAAAATGTGGAAAATGTTTTTGAAATATTAACATTTGAATTAAGGCCTCACACATACTACACAAGAACTCTTAAATTAGAATACCTCCTAGTGCTTGATGAGAAAAAATAAAGAAATACTTTATTGTAATTTATGTGTATATGTTTCTATGTGGATAGTTTAGTGTTCCTGGACACAAATTGAGGGTATGGGGTCCATGTTGCCTACATACTGGTAGTTATGAGCTGCTAATTGTGTGTGTCAGGAACTGAACATAAATTTCCAGTTGCTTCTATAGCACCTGGATAAGCAAACATAACTTTTCTTCTTTCAATTACTGCAGCTTTGTCCACAGAATTCTACATGGCAGACATGGAGTTCATTTTGTAAATGACAGCCAGGCACCAAAAGAACAAAAAGATCTCTCATCAAATGTAACCCAAGAAATGGATCTCAGGGAAAGCAAAATTAAGGCAGGGTGTCTCTGTTTTGGATATTGAAAAGTGCTAGGATTAATTAGTTAGATGGGGAACATTGTCTTGACTAGTTAGCTGTATGGAGATTGACCACAGTTAATGACAACATAACCTCTCTGTCATATATGGAGAGAGTAGATTTTATGAGTTACTCCCCAAAACAAAAACTGGCCATTCAACATGTAGAGGAATCAATGCTTAGGACTTTGATGTGAAAGCTAATTATTACCAATAATACCTATGTGTAAAATGGAACCTGTCAAAAATGATAATCAACTCTACCCTTTCATGAGAGCTTCTTGGTATAGAAGAAAGAAAACATAGATTTCAGTTTCTAAGGTGTCTTGAGAAAAACATTAATTTAGGGAAGCTGTGGTTTCTTTATCACATGTACAAAAATAAAGAGGATAAATAAGAGATATTTCAAAATTCCCTAGCTTACTTACTGAAAATAACAGTCAACAAATGTCAGAATTGTTGACTCCTTTTGTAATATCTATCTATCTATCTATCTATCTGGAAATGTATAATATATGTTTATATATGTGGAATGTATAAGACTATGTGTCATTATCTGGAATAACAAGAAGCAACTGTGAGCTTAGAGGGTTTGTGTGGAAAACCATTTGTTGCAATATGTGAACACATAGAAAGTTGAATAGAATATGACAATGGAGAAGAGCTTCTAGAGGATATCCTTGCCTAGAAGAGGAAACCACACATTTTGACATTAAAACATATGCCCTTGCCCTATATTGCAGAACTTCTTAGCTTCTGAAATAAACCTATTGGTCCTGGGAGTTTCTGTTTATCCTCAGCACCCCCTTGTGGTCCTCAGTATATCTGTAGAGAGGTTTTCATGCAGGCTCACACTGGAGTTCCCTCACTGTGTC